>NC_060896.1:4068888-4158888 GCF_014805685.1 Silurus meridionalis | reverse complement strand
TTATCGCGCCTTTTCAAATCAGCATCACTATTTATAAAAATATAATATATCAAATTAACAATTAAATAACTGAAAAAATTAATTGCTATATGCTTTGAAATATTTCTTCATATTTTATTCTTTCAATTAATTTATTAAATTGTTATATTCCGTTTTATTAAATATTTTTTTTTATATATATTTATATAATATTAATAAATCTATCACCCCCATTAAATCATCGCATTTTTGAACTTTTCTCTCAGGTTTGGAAGGAGTCTCCAGTGTCAGCGCTACATTCCCCGCTTCACACTCATTACAGCTTCAAACCCCGCCGAGGCGTCTGTTTCCCCCAGGAGTTCGCGTGATCACGTCCGTCCACTTACGAGCTCGAAAATACACGTACACGCATTCAAATAATGTGTGTGTAATCGCTGCTGTGGGGTCTATACGGTTAATTCTGAGATCGTGCCTTGAGAGCAACCGGACTTCACGCGACACCTTCGTGATGTTTTAACCGCACGTCTTCTTTCACTTCCTCTTTCGCCTCCATTCAGCTGGCGGCGTGATGATGGCACGTTCGGAGGAAATGAGGCCTTAGCAGGAGTGTGTGTGTGCTGGCACACAACTAGCACAAGAGTTATGTTCGCACACACACACACACACACACACACACACACACACACACACACACACACACGTTTACTTTCTGTCTGAGAACGAATGTTACACTCTGTGGCATGGAATTCTTCATGGTGTTCCAACTTCACTCCAACACACACACACACACACACACACACACACACACACACACACACACACACTACTGGGAACTTTGTCAAAACTTTTCTCTACAGACTCTGGAGTCTGGCCAAGTACTGCAGAGATTCAGCCAGGAGCATGGGAAAAAACACACTCACACACACACACACTCAGAGAGCAAATGCAAAGTGAAAGCATGACGTATGAGCGATGGCTTGATGCCAGCACACACTTCAGGGTTTTTCCTCTGCACAGCTGACAGCGGGAGCGGCTCGACCTGACTAAGGCCTCCGCAGGCTCTGTGGGATTACTAGGCACACCACTTGGCCCGACTCCAGCTCTCAAAGTCGAGCTGTCAGCAGCGTGCACTCGTATTACACCGCGCAAATCTTGTTAGGGAAAGTGTGTTTTACAAAAAGACAAACTCCAGGACACGTGGAATTGGGTCACAAAATTTCAGGATTTTTTTAAAAACTGGAAATGTGGAAATTAATGCGAATAAACTGGGAATTTACAAAATTGCAGGTGAGCCTATAAAAGGGAACTTAAACGTAGTTGGGAAAAAAAACATCTTGCAGGATAATTTTGGTTAAAACAACCAGACTAAATTCAACTTCACCTGGAAATTCATCAATCACGTGCACACAGCAGACTTACTGCAGGACCACTGAGGCCACGCCCCCTACATACACTGTGCATTCATCCATAACACACACCATTTCTTAAATCCTGCACACAAAATTATGCCAAAAATGTCCATCTTCCATCCAGTGTTAACGTAGATTAAATGAATATTACATACAAATAGGTTTAAAACTTCATTGTGACAAAATTATACTTAATTAAATCACAAAAATGTCATTTTTTAAATCAAATTGTTTATATGTGTATAGTTGATATATAAATTCCCCAAAATTTCAAATTTATTCCCCTAAATTCTCATAAATTCCATAAATTCACCAGATGAAGTTTTGAAATTTACAGGAAATATTCCAGTCCAACATTTTCTCATTTAGTTCTCAATATAGCTAACAGAAGTCTCACAATGAATCATTGCCACCAGGGATGAGTTTTTTCTCACGTGTGTAATGTCTGATTCGATCCCTGGCGTCTTTTCGGTCACAGTGTGGGTGTTTGTGCAGGTGCGAACACAGCCATCGCACCCGGGTGTGGACTGAAACCAGCGAGCACCCGAGAGACCAGGTCTCGGTTTTGCTCGCAAGTGAAACTCAATTACAATGAGAAATAAAACCTGGAATCTACTCACCCGCAGAACGTACGTTGGTTTTTTTTTGTCTTAAAGGGCTTAAAGCTATTGTGACTAAAACAGGTTTTCGATGAGTATTTATTTCATTGCGACTTGAAAGCACGTCTGTACGTGTGCCAAGAACCGTAATTCGGACCGATGAATAAAGCAGTTTCTTTAAGTGTCAGAACAAGTATTTTAAGTATACACTGTGTTAAAGCAATGTTCTTTGGATCACACAACTATGTACAAATTGTGTCCAATGTAATAAAGATAAGATTGTCTAATCTGTGTAACAGCACCATTCATTTCAATAATAACCGAAACAGCAATTCAGGAAGCACTGTGGTTAAATAACATTCGTTTGCATGATTCTTTCCGCTGATAAAGGATGATAAAAGTGGACTCTCATTCCTACCTGCTTGAAGTGTTCGTCATAGCCCCAGTCAGCCTGTTCGTTTGGAGACGCAGCTGTCTGCGGACCAGCAGGTGAAAGGTCACCCTCCGGCTCTTGTTTGACCCTGATGGGAGACACGTCGTCCCTCTGAATCCTGGCTGCCGGCGCTGATGCTGCAGCGTAGCCTGTAAACTGCCTGGCCATGGCGCTCTGCTGCAGCGCCAGTGTCTGCTTGCGCAAAAACTCCAGCCCGCTCACTGGGCCGTCGTCCACCTCGTCCTCCTCGCTGCCCTCGTCAGCCATCGGTTCCTCTTCGTCGTCGTTATCGGCATCGACGTCTTCGTCGTCATCACCTGAGTCCCTGCCCCGCGCGATGTCATCCGGTCTCTCCAGGGCGACCCCGTGAACCTGGGCCTTTCCGCTGTTGCCCAGAGCCGAGGCCCGAGCCGCCGCCAGGATGGCGTGCTGAGCGGCCACTTGTTGAGCGTACATCAGACGAGCGTCCCTCAGACGCCGCTCCTTGCGCTCCATCTCCAAGCGCGCCTGCTGCTGCCGCTGCAAATGCTCCATCACTGCTTCGAGCTTCACCCCCGCTGGACCTCCCTGAGGGAAAACACTGCCTCCTAAACTGCTCTCCTGAGAGAACGAAGGAAGGGCGGGGTTTGGAAGGGAGGAAGTCGCATAGTCGTCAATGACCTGCCATAAACATGCAACTCTAATTACATCTTAGCTGCTCTGAAGATCCCCGTGAAACCAAATCATCTCAATCCGATTGTCAAAATGACAGCAGCAATCTGACAACAGAAACATCTCACGTTTCTTGATACGGCGCGCGGTCACCCATCAATTTATCGTTTGCTTCCCAACGCAAATCAAAGCAGATGAATATTTCTCCGTCTCCAATCTATAATGCATTGCTGAGTGCCCGAGATCAATATCTCAGCCTGGAGCTATTCTCTCTGAAATAATGCATGAGCCAGCACAAGGCTTTCCAGGTGTAATTGCGTGTCAGGATTTCGACAGACAGCCAAAAGGGGGGGGCATAAATTATACGTCCGCCTTTGATCTCCAATTATCATGAGCTGGATGCAAAGATTAGCGGTAAAACAACATTTCTAGGCGTTTTTGTTATTTGACGAGTGATCGACTGATCACGTTTACTGAAAAAGAGAGGCCACTATAGAAAACTTCAACTCAACTGATATATGATCAATAGCAGTCTTACAGAATGTAGGAAGAAGGATGTTAATAGGTTTGGTTGCTTTAGTTTGCTGACAGATTTACACATCCTGGGAGGAAGAAAAATCCAAAAGTATATATAAATGTATATAATCATTCCCATGTGCTGGTTTATTTTTAATCAATATACACATTTAATCATAGTGATGTAGCTATAAATAAGTCCACACAGTGATGTATAATCATAGATCACGTTATACGTCATTTGTGGTCAGATGAATTGCGAAGGAAACCCTAAACACAAGCTCCAGAGCACATGTGTACTACAGTACTATACTATGAAAACACTGTGCAGGCGATGCACACTTTTTAGTACGCTAGAACGCAGTATGGAGCGTAGTCATGGCGACGGGCGAGCACGCGACCGCTGCTTACGTAGCCTACTATGTTTACTTGCGTACTATTTAGTACGTTCAGTGATAGTAGGAAAGGTCGGAGTTCAATGGGAAATATTAATCAAATTACTTTTTGATTTTTGAAATGAAATGGGTTTTGAAGAGAGATGAACTTTATATTTTTATAGATGAACAAATGAATAATAAATAAAAATGTATAAATAAAATGGCATGCGTTTATTAAATGGATATTATAAGAACACAACAGCTCGCGACCACGTTTGGAGGACTTTCAGCTCGGTCCTACTCACCATCTGGGTCTTGCCGCTGTTGGAGTTGTCCACCATCCCTTCGGCTCCTCGCCCTGTTCCTCGCGCGCTTCACCGTTCCGCGACCGCTCCGACCGTCCGCACGCGAGCGAGCGAGCACGCGCACGCGCACGCAACTTCTCAACTGACCCTGGCTCAATTTTTTATTTTATTTTATTTATTTTTGTTTGTTTGTTTAATTGCTCGAGGCGTCAACAATAACTACGGGGTAAAAACAGTTGACGGAGTCCAACCGGGCGCCTGAAATAAATAAATAAAAATAATTAAAATAAAAAGAAGATTCACGCGACGCAAGAGCACGGAAACGTGGAGACCCCGATCACATAACGTCCTCACGCCTGGAGCGCTCCGGCTGTGTGTCTCGCGCTCGCAGAAACACCCAGGCCCGCCCCCGCCCCCCTTACTCACCCAAACCACGCCCTTTCAACCAAAGCACCGCCCACATTCTATATACTATATACCATATACTATGTTATATACAATATACTGTATACTCTATACTCATTACCATATACCGTATACTATATAACATATACTTTAATCTATATAATATACTGTATACTCATTACCGTATACCATATACTATATACTATAAACTATAATCTATATAATATACTGTATACTCTATGCTCATTACCATATACCTTATACAATATAATATATACTATAATCTATATAATATACTGTATACTCTATATGCATTACCATATACTATAATCTATACTATAATAAATACTATAATCTATATAATATACTGTATACTCTATACTCATTACCATATACCGTATACTATATAACATATACTTTAATCTATATAATATACTGTATACTCTACACTCATTACCATATACCGTATACTATATAATATATATGATATACTATAATCTATATAATATACTGTATACTCTATACTCATTACCATATACCATATATATATATATGATATACTATAATCTATATAATATACTGTATACTCTATACTCATTACCATATACCGTATACTATATAATATATACTATAATCTATATAATATACTGTATACTTAATACTCATTACCATATACCATATACTATATAATATATACTATAATCTATATAATATACTGTATGCTCTTTACTCATTACCTTATACCATATACTATATAATATATACTATAATCTATATAATATACTGTATACTCTATACTCATTACCATATACCATATACTATATAATATATACTATAATCTATATAATATACTGTATACTCTTTACTTATTACCATATACCGTATACTATATATATATACTATAATCTATATAATATACTGTATGCTCTTTACTCATTACCTTATACCATATACTATATAATATATACTATAATCTATATAATATACTGTATACTCTATACTCATTACCTTATACCATATACTATATAATATATACTATAATCTATATAATATACTGTATACTCTTTACTCATTACCATATACCGTATACTATATATATATACTATAATCTATATAATATACTGTATACTCTTTACTCATTACCTTATACCATATACTATATAATATATACTATAATCTATATAATATACTGTATACTCTTTACTCATTACCATATACCGTATACTATATAATATATACTATAATCTATATAATATACTGTATACTCTTTACTCATTACCATATACCGTATACTATATAATATATACTATAATCTATATAATATACTGTATACTCTTTACTCTTTACTCATTACCATATATACCATATACTATATAATATATACTATAATCTATATATATACTATATAATATACTGTATACTCATTACCATATACCTTATACTATATAATATATACTATAATCTATATAATATACTGTATACTTTACTCATTACCATATACCATATACTATATAATATATACTATAATCTATATAATATACTGTATACTCTATACTCATTACCATATACCATATACTATATAATATATACTATAATCTATATAATATACTGTATACTCTATACTCATTACCATATACTGTATAATATATATAATATATACTATAATCTATATAATATACTGTATACTCTTTACTCATTACCATATATCATATACTATATAATATATATATATACTATAATCTATATAATATACTGTATACTCTATACTCATTACCTTATATGGTATACTATATAATATATACTATAATCTATATAATATACTGTATACTCTTTACTCATTACCATATACATACTATATAATATATATGATATACTATAATCTATATAATATACTGTATACTCTATACTCATTACCATATATATATACTATATATATACTATAATCTATATAATATACTGTATACTCTACTCATTACCATATACCATATACTATATAATATATACTATAATATATATAATATACTGTATACTCTATACTCATTACCATATACAGTATACTATATAATATATACTATAATCTATATAATATACTGTATACTCTTACTCATTACCATATACCTTATACTATATAATATATATATATACTATAATCTATATAATATACTGTATACTCTTTACTCTTTACTCATTACCATATATACCATATACTATATAATATATACTATAATCTATATAATATACTGTATACTCTTTACTCTTTACTCATTACCATATACCATATACTATATAATATATACTATAATCTATATAATATACTGTATACTGTATACTCTATACTCATTACCATATACCGTATATTATATAATATATATACTGTATAATATATACTATATACTATACTGTATACTCTTTACTCATTACCATATACTATATAATATATATATACTATATAATATATAATATATACTATGTTATACAATATACTCTATACTCATTACCATATACCGTATACTATATAATATATATGCTGTATACTATATATATATATATATATATATATATATATATATATATATATATATATATATATATATATATATATATATATATAAATATCTGAAGAAACAGTGTGACCAAAAAAAAAAAACACAGACAAAATTATTATATTGATGATTATTATTATGATCATTATTATTATTATTATTATTATTATTATTATTATTATTATTTAAAGCATGTTGAAAGCGATTTACAAAATGACAAACAGCAAAAGAACAAAAGACAACGTATCATCTATATATCATCCTACAACATTTAACACAAGCTTAAATAAAACATTATGTGAAGAATAAAGTTAATAAAACAAGATATTTAAGTATAGAGGAGAGAAATCAGGAGCACCGTGTAGTGTTTCTTGATTTTATCGAGTTCATGAATCCATTTCTAAATCACGGTCGCCCCCTTGTGGTCAAATAAAACAACACAGGCTGTGTTTGATGATTGAATTCTGTTTCTCCCTTAAAATATACTTCTCACTGAAATCCACTGTACATGTATTTATGTAATTTTATTTGATCTCAAATAATAGTTAATCGTCATACATATGTGTTTAACACTGAAAGTCTTTATATTCACTATATGGACAAAAGTATTGGGACCCCGGTCTTTTTTATTCATATGTGAGTCCAGAAAGTTGGAGGCACACAATCGTATAGGACGTCTTTGGATACTGTAGATAGAAATCTTTCCTTCACTTGAGCTAGAAGATCCAAAACCTGTTCCAGCATGACAATGCTCCTGTGCACAAAATGCCCCAGGTCCATGAAGATATACTTATCTCATAGATGTGAAGATCTTGAATGCTATAGACCTCAGCCTTATTGAGATGAATGTGCAAGATGACAGCACCCCAGGTCTCCTCACATCACGTACATCAGTACCTGACTTTACTGACAGACTTACGGTCGAATAAATCGCCACAAAATCTAATCTTTCCAGATAAGTGCAGGAAATAAGATCTTAATGTGAAATGAGATGTGAGTCAGGTGTCCACAAAATTGTCCATATACTGTTTATTTATATGTAGATACAAAAAAAAAATCCACAATCACAGAAACAAAGTGACGTTATTGCGTGAAAATCTGAGTAACGCTCAATGATTGCTACTTGGAGGGTGAGGAATAAAAAGATTGTCTGATTAGTTGCATAGTGAACGAGAGGAAAAGTTCAAGTGCAACAGTCCACATCAACCACTCAAAATCCCACACACACAGCATCAACACACACACACACACACACACACAGCATCAACACAGTAAAAAAGCACTTGCTTACTAAGCAAGCACATCCCTTTTTATTTCCTCACACAAACGTGTCATTAATACATTTTCATTTAAAATACAGGACGTTTTTATTTTATTTTTTTACCATAATGTAAAGAAAAAGATGTCATATTGTAGCTACAGGTAAATTGAGTAATAAGAAAACCTGTCATGGTTTATTTCCTATATTCTGTATCTTCTAAATGTCCACCGTAAGTAAAACGGACCGTTAGTAATCACGAATCAACTGCGGTATTATATTTAATTTTATAATATATATATATATATATATATATATATATATATATATATATATATATATATATATAGTGTGTAATAAGAAAATAAACCAGGACAGGAATAAGTTTTATTACTTAATTTACCTGTAGGGGGCAGTATGATCTATTTGTCTTTCCTCTGCTGCACTGCGCACAACAGTGTAGATTTTAAAACGCTTTTATAAACTATGTCGATTCGATTGTGTGACAGATGACAGATGGTCGTATGTGTGCCTTTCACAAACAATCGATTCATGTCACACATGGGTCCAAACACCTGAAGTGGATGAAGCATGGTGGCGTAAGCACCTCGTGTCGCGATCTGGATACGCATATCGTCTGCTTTACAACCCTCAGGGATGGACAAGCACCTGGTACAGTGCACTTAACAAACCACTTTCCTCACTGTGTACTATTACATTCTGCTAGATACCACGTTTCAGGGTAGCTAAAACACACAACCTGATAACACCAGACGTGTGGTGGGCACACAAACACACACAATACCGATCATCTGTTAGATCAAGCGTAGACCTAATTCTGTAGACGAATGTCTTGTTCAACAGATCACTGGTTCAAAATAATAATAATAATAACAACAACAATAATAATAATAATAATAAAAAGGGCAGTCTGCAATTTTTAGCGCCCTCTATATGCCTTTCAGGTGAATCACAGAATTTTTTCGTTTAAGGCAACCCTCTTTATTTATATAAATAAATAAAAAAATCCTTGTGAATTGTCTTATAAGCCCATGGACACTTAATCTCTGAGCCTGAAAAATGTAAACAAAATCCAATCTCCCCACATACCCCCAAAAAAAAAACAACAAAAAAAAGAGCAAATATCACAAAACACACACAATCGATACGTGAGTTAAAAACAAAGCGAGCGAACTACAACAGTAATAGTGTTAAGTAGATATAAAAAGAGATGGTTTACTGCGGTTTTCCTCACGCATCAGTGACACGTTGAAGAAGAAGAAAAAAAAAAGAATACTGGTCTCTCCAGGCAGCCGTCTCTCGCTAGTCTGTCCATTTTACTATTGTGAAGCTTAAAGTGTAAAAAAAACATGCTGGCAGTTGACTAAAATTTCCTCAAGTTCACATGAAAGAAAACAACATTAGAATCGTGTAGAATCGAGCATTCAGTGGTACATCATGCAAAAACATCAATTTCTATCATGGGGTGGAAACATCTCAGGTTATATCTGAAATACTCACTCTGGATCTCTGTGCTCAAGCTTCAATAACAGACAAAAGTGTTAGGACACCTGACTTTTCCAGCTACGAGGTTCTCAGACAACAATGTTGGACAATGGTGGAGAACATCTTTGGATGAAGATATGCTTTGCATGGGTTGGAGTGGAAGATCTGCTCACTGTAATATCTAGTGGGACATCAAAAGCACATTGGAATCTTACAGTCAGGTGTCCACAAACTTTTTGTGTGGCAATCAATGTGCAATCGGATATTGGATTTGGGGAGTGTTTCAAAGCCAGATGATGATTGAGATATAGGAGCTTTTAGGAGGAGGAGGAGGAGGAGATCCTGCTCCATCCCTCGTTCTCCTGTTTCGACTGAATGTTCTTAATGACCTATTATTAACTATATTTTACTCAATAACATTAGATCATTTTTAGGTTTCCAAAAGTTTTCCAAATGTGGAAACATCTAATATTCGAGATTTGAGCAGTAGGCAAAACTTTATTAATAAATAAATTAAGATGGTGACTCGAAGGCAAGGCTTTCAGGTTGATGCCAAATATCGGTGCACTCAAAATGCCCATCAAACGCTCCGGCTTCCTATATACTACCGATAACCGATAACGAGTTTGAGACAAAATCGGAATACTTCAGCAATCAAGTATGTTTTGACCTCAAGATGGATAGAAAGTGAGCGTAATTTTGAACCTAATCCGTGCCACATCTGTAGAATCTGGATATTTCCCATCTGCTGAAAACAAATCAAAACCGAGGCACTTCTGTGTGAACTTTGGGCTACGATCTTACGTTCAGCCGTACTGATGCAATAGTCCCGTCTCAAAAACGATAAATGATACAGATTTTTACATTTATATATATTTAAAAAAATACGTCTGTTCTCAGTAACAATAACACGGACGAGAATTGAAATTCGGAAGATCGTGCAGAGATCGTGCATGCGATTCGATATTATTCCGACCCTCGTACTGTGACCTTTCGGTAAAGCTGTGTTAATGTAACAACAACAAAAAAAAAATCGTCCGGAACCAAAAGCGTCTCCGGAACGTCGGTTGGGGGAAAACAGGATGCAGATGAGATTAGTGACACTGCTGCAGGAACTTGGAAACATTCCACCGTGGTGTGGGAGAAAGTCGGCCGGTTCCATTATGCAGCTTTCCTCAGTGACAGTTTCCTTCTCCGAGACAGGATTCCGATTCCTGTCGCCGAGTGAAAGCCGCGTCCTGCCGAGAGGAAAAAAAAGTTCTGCAGTAGAGTTCACTGCAGGCAGCACGACCCGGTTCCGTCGGAGGAGCAGCAGCAGATGGAGGAACCCATGGCTTTGGGAGGAATGAGGTCCAAATCCTCGTCGTCTGGGATCTCGTCCAGTCGGTATCCGTCTTTTAGCAGCTGTCGGCTCAGATCCGGGTGAATCTATAGGTGGATTAGACGAAGGAGAGAGAAAACGAGAATCCGTATGTCAATGTTGGAGTCTATACACCAGGTTCTACCACATTCAAATCTAACATCTGTTTTTTAAATAATTATTTAGATTCCAGTTGCACATGGAAGCTTCTGTCACCAAAACAAATTCCATGCAAGTACTCGAAGAAACCTTGTTAAATTTGTACACTAGACGCACAAAATATTGTGGACACCTGAGCATAAGGTGAGTATGTGCTTCTCAAATTCCCTCGATTTTCCACTATAATACGCTCCACTCATCCGAGATGATGTTGCAGTAGATTTTGGAGTGTGCTTGTGGAGATTTTTGCTCCTACAGCTAGTTAAAAAAAAAAGTCAGGCACTGATGTAGGTAAGACGAGGAGGTCTGGGGTGCAGTCAGCGTTCACATTCGTTCCAAAGGTTATCAATAGTGGAAGCTCGGTGGCAGCCTCTGTAATGTGAATGCAACCAGGGTTGAGGCCACTCAAGATCTTCCACTCCAACCAATATGTAAAGCATATCCTCATAGAGCTGGATACATCAGGTCATGCGAGAACAGGTTGGGATCTCCTAGTTCAAGTGAATGGAAAATGCTACAGCCTCCAAAGACATGCCTTCAACTTAGTGGTACAAATATGGATGGAGAAGTCAGATGTCCCAATACTTTTGTCTATATAGTGCATCTAATGCCAGTTTACCTCAGCTGAGGAATATCCAGATGAATACTCCAGCTCGACATCACTGCAGGAGAAACAGGCGGGAAATTAATCAGGATTGTTTTAATAAAAATACACAAATGTATTCCTAGACACATCATGATATTCTCGTCATGACCAAAAATCAAATAACTACATGACGATGCTGGAGAAATGTGTGCTTTGTGAAAGTTCTGATTACATACTACAGACATCATTACTGCACTCAAATGAACCCGAGTATAAACACAAAACAGAGAGACACTTTACCTGTCCGAGTCCAGAGACACTAGAGGATCTTCTGCATTCTGACTGAGGGCTGCATATCCTTTATTAAACTTCACACTAAATATATATGTAAAAAAACAAAAACAAATTGAAATGCATGGCTGGAAAACATCAGACACAACAGTGAAGAGCAAACCTGCTCCAAACCTTCTCCAAACCTGGATTCAGGATATCTAAAAGACTCAAATCTGTCAAATATTATTCTGAATGTGAACACCGGTTATGTCTTATAATTTTGTATTAAACTCTCATATTAAGCTGTACTCCTTCTAGAAGTGTGTCAGGTGTTTCCGGGGTCTGGGATCAGGCTTCTAAATCAACAGTGTTAATTCCTTTAATGCAAAGAACATCTCGCTTGAAGCTGTTGTTTTAACCATTCAGTGAGTTGGTGACCCTGGGACCACCTAGCAGGCATACAATAACGTCAGCATTTTCATGTCCTTTGATTGGATGGCCAGAGAGTGCACTAGTCAGAGCTCGCAAACCGCATCTGTAGCAAACTGTACAAACTCAAATATATCCATGAGCATTTAATATATGTTGTTTTTTTGTTTATTTCACAATGGCTGACAAAATACTGCATAGTGTGGGTTTTTTCCTGATTACACCAGAAACTGTGTTCAATATGATCAAACACATGTTGAGTAATTATCTGACCTGCTTCCAAAGTGTCCTGAACTTCAGTGAAATGTACAAGCTGCATGTAATAAGTAAGTATGTAGGTAGGTAGGAGGAAGGGAGGGAGGAAGGAAGGAAGGAAGGAACAAAGGAAGGAAGGAAGGAAGGGAGGGAGGAATGGAAAGGAATGCATAAAAGAAAAAAGAAAGAAAGACAGACAGACAGACAGAAAGAAAAAAGAAAGAAAGAAAGAAAGAAAGAAAGAAAGAAAGAAAGAAAGAAAGATGAGAGAAAGAAAAAGAAAGAAAGAAATATGAGAGAAAGAAAGAAAGAAAGAAAGAAAGACAGAAAGAAAGAAAGAAAAAGAAAGAAAGAAAGACAGAAAGAAAGAAAGAAAGAAAGACAGACAGACAGAAAACAACATGACAGAAAAATGAGAGAAAGAAAAAAAGAAAGAAAGAAAGAAAGACAGAAAAATGAGAGAAAGAAAGAAAGAAAGAAAGAAAGACAGACAGACAGAAAAATGAGAGAAAGAAAGAAAGAAAGACAGAAAAATTAGAGAAAGAAAGAAAGACAGACAAACAGGCAGACAGACAGAAAACAACATGACAGAAAAATGAAAGAAAGAAAGAAAGAAAGAAAGAAAGAAAGAAAGAAAGAAAGAAATGACAGAAAAAATAAAAGAAAGAAAGAAAGAAAGAAAGAAAGAAAGAAAGAAAGAAAACCCATCTCCTGATAGTGGGAAAGAGTTCAGCAAATTGTATAAAATTCGATCAGGAAATCATCAGTAGGTGCAGTAGAAAGTCTTTCCATTAAACGTTACACTGTAGAGATCAACCAACACACAGATATATTAACACAAGCTCACTATTCCACACTCTTCCTCACCATTCCTCACTATTCCTCAATCTTCCTCACTATTCCACACTCTTCCTCACTATTCCACACTCGTCCTCACCATTCTTCACTATTCCTCACTATTCCTCAATCTTCCTCACTATTCCACACTATTCCACACTATTCCTCACTATTCCTCATTATTCCAGACGATTCCTCACTTTTCCTCACTCATCACCGTTATTAGTCTGAAGCAGCTGCAGATCAGGTGATCACTCACTTCTGAGCTCCATGCCTGGGCTGCTGCATGACTGCTCCTTTCTTCTTGAACACTCTCCTGGCCATCTCTCTGGGTCTCTCTGAGAAATAATCACACAAACACACCGACACACAGTGAGACCCTAAAACTTATCATGTTTAACTAACTACACACACACACACACACACACACACACACACACACAATACAGACAAAAGTTTGTGGACACCTGACTATAAGATTGGTATGTGCTTTTTGAACATCCCATTCCACATGTAGTCTCCTTTACAAGAAGCTCCATTCTTCTGGGAAGATGTTCCACTAGATTTTGGAGTGTGCTTGTGGTGATCTTTTGCTCCTTCAGCCACAAGGGTTTAAGTTAAGTGAGGTACTGATGAAGGTGAGGAAGTGAGGATTCCTGGGATGCAGTCAGATTTCACATTCCCTCCATAAGGTGTTCAATAGGGTTTGAGCTCTACAGCAGGAGATCCTCCACTCCACCTCATGTAAATCATATCTTCTGGTTTTGTGTACAGGGGTATCGTCATACACATTTGGCTCTCATAGTTTAAGAAAATGGAAGATTTCATGCTACGGGATCCAAAGACGTCCGATATACGTCTGCACCTCTAGCTTTGTGCTTACAGCTTGGGGAAGACCCGCACGTGGGCGGAAAAGTCGGGTGTCCCAATACTTTTGAATTTCACTTTAATCCACAAAGAGTTTCTACTCACGTAGTTTCATGTTTATAGATTTGGCCATTATATACGGTCCTCTCTTCTCCACTGAACGGTTTCCTCCGTCCGCGGCCGGCTTTGTTTTGCTGCTCCTGCTCGCCTTTTAGAGAAAAAAATAGAAAACACCTTTAATACAGGGAAGCGCATTGTTTTTATTTATCTGATGTTTTGGAGAAATTACAGAAAGCATATTGATTCAGTTTCCTGAATAGAAATGTGACGGGGAAATCTGTACTGGTTGAACTCATTAATGGCAGTCATTTATTAATATCATATGCATGAGATGTTTGTTGCTCTTTGCATAAACGCTGTTGCAAGTCATGAACAAGTGTTGAAGAATAAGATGCATTTTGTCATCCACCCAATCACAAATTCATAGAGCAACAAATAGTTCTTCTCTAGGATCATGAACCTGTATGAGCTGTGGAATGGTACACCTTTTTCACACTCTTTTTCAGTCAACAACAGAAGGTGGAGCTGGAGGTGGAGGACTTAAAGATGGACAGAATTTTATTACAGGGACCGTGCATGTAGGACGTTTTGGAGACAAAGCGAGGGAGGTGAGATTGAGATGGTTTAGACATGCGCAGAGGAGAAACATGGGATATATCATTAGAAGAATGCTGAGGATGGAGCCACCAAGAAAGGAGGAAAAGAGGAAGACCAAGGAGGAGGTTTATGGATGTGGTGAGGGAAGACATGCAGGTAGATGGTTTAAAAGAGGCAGATGTAGAGAACAGGGGGGTATGGAGATGGATGATCCACTGTTACAGAGAAGAAGTAGTTCCTTCCGGGTTCTCCGGTTTCCTCCGATGTCCCAAAAACATGCCTGTAGTTCAACTGAGGATCCTAAATATGAATGTGTGTATTGGTCCTGACGTCTGATCACGTGTATATTCCCATTTCACGCTCAGTATTACTGGAAGACACTCCGGATTTACCCTGGCATTTGAAAACACATTATATTTTTTTCTTTTCCTCTTACACAATCAATATCATGCCAAAAAGGAAATAAAATCTCCATAGGGGCCCTCCAAAAATATTGGCACCCTTAGTATTGATTAAAGATGAGCCATTATAAAGATGAATCTACTCCCTTGCCATAAATAATTATTGATTACATATAATTACACCTTTATTGATTAGAATTGATCCCTGTAATCCTGTGTGTCATTTGTGAATCGACTGTCGATGACGTCATTTCAGTTCTGCACGAAATATCGCGAGATCTCCGAAAAATCGTTCCGTTAATGACTAAAACATTTCTCACACATTTATGTCAATGTTTTTACATTTTTTTTTAAATAAAATTTGACATTAAAGACCCTTATGCAACTGACTAAAATGATATTTGTGAATACACCAGGCAAAGAAATATACTAAAGCATTAGCCTCTTGCTAATACAAGCTTAACTGGAAATTAGCACAACTAGCTAGGTTTTAAAAATAAAATAAAATAATTAAATATACTCTTGTGGACGGAGACCCGGCTACCAAACCGCCCTGTTCCTTCTCCTGTTCCTCCATGATGTCGTTCATGCTGGAGCCGTAAGTACAAAGCTGACAGTCACGCCATAGTTCATGTTTACTGCAACTCCAGCTGCGCTCACAGACGAGCCGAGTCGTTGAGTCGGATCAACGAATCGGATCTATGTGTCGGTTCTTTTATATGAGTTCTTTTAGCCGACTCACACATACTGTATGGGATGTTTCAAGTCCAGTCCAACAGGCTTTTATTTTCATTTCAACCTTTTACAGTAGAGTACATAATGTTCCTCCATGACCAAGGTGCTCCACCAAGCAACATAAATTAATAATAGAGAAGCGAGAGCTCAGTGGTTTTGCTTTTGCACATATGATCAAAATGTTGTGAGTTCATATCTCAGCAGCACAAAGCTGCCACTAATGGGCCCCTGAGCAAGATCCTTAACCCTCAACTGCTCAGTTGTATAATAAAAAAATGACAAAACTTTAAGTCGGCCAAATGGCATAAATTTGAATGTAAATAAACATGTTAATAACACAAAACTGTAGACATAAGACAGTGAGAAAGTAGACATAAGACAGTCCAGATATGAGGTCTTTCGTACCTTTTCACAGTGACGAGTGTGTGTAAGGGGTGTGTGTGTGTGTGTGTGTGATTAGCCACAATTCAGTTGTTGAGTAAATGTCCACAATGGACAGTAAAGAGATTTTGATGATCTCAGGGAAATAGAAGGAAATAAGTTATAATGCTATAATGATAAATTGAAATTGACACTTCTTTTGTGCCAATGCAAATTTACAATTAAAAATGTTACAATTTCAAATGTTATAATTTTAATGTTATAATTTCAATTTAATTTCCGCCAAAGCGGACCATCTGTCTTCATACCCCCCTTGTCCTCTACATCTTTTAAACCAGCTACCTGCATGTCTTCCCTCACCACAACCATAAACCTCTTTCTTGGTCTTCCTCTTTTCTTCCCTGCTTCTCAATCCTCAGAGTTCTTCTACTGATATACCCCATGTCCCTCCTCTGCACATGTCCACTTTGTCTCCTACACTTGTCCTTTCCCTGCTGTCTCTGTAGATGTCTTCCTCCTCTCCTCCTCCTCCTTCGGACAGTAGCCCACTTTCCACTGGTACCCTGTTGGATAATGATACCTATGGGGGTCGTTGGTAACCCAGGACTCAACCGGTCCGGTATCAAACTCTGATTCGTGATCCTCATATTTAATTTGGTACATGTTTTACACTGGATGACCTTCATAACACAACCCTCCATTTACCCGGGCCTGGGACCGGCACTAAGAGTGACCTGACTTGTGTAACACTAATGACTGGGTTTTACAAGATTACAGATTCATAGATAATTGTACAATTTTATTTAGCAATTTTCTTTTACTATTTTATTGTACACATTTATTTAACAATCAAAAAATATTTTTTAAATATAAATCCTAATTAAACATTATCAGATACTTTTATCCAAATAAAAAAAAAAAACTTGGTTAAAATATTGCAAATCTTGTCTAAGAAAAAAGAAATTGCAATGAGTCAAGAGGGAGCCGAAAGAATCGACACTTATTATTGAGCTGAACTGAATGATCCGGAAGTTTTTTAATATTTTGATAAAAACCCCTTTCACCATAAAAGTCTCTTAGTCTGCTATTACAAACAGACGGAAAAAAAAAACACAAAGTTTATAGTTTTTATTGTAACTTTATACTTAAATAGTGAAAGTAATCTATATTAATGGAAATTGAAAAAGATTACAGTATGTTTTAATAACTCACTAAACTGTGGCGTCATCATTTAATTTATGCCAGTATAATTACACCACGTAACCACTAGGGGGAACTAAAGACACTTAAATCACCCTCATGTCTTCATTTCTATCAAGGAGGCACCAACCACATTCATCACAATAGCACTGTTACTGTCTGTGTGTCTATGTATCTCCCTTTCGCTGTCTGTCTGCGTCTCTGTCTACTTGCCTGTCCCGACTGTCTGTCTGTCTCTTTGTCTATCTGTCCGCCTGTCTCAGTCTCTCTTTGATTTATTCTCTGTCTGTCTGTAATATGATTTCATTTATGTGTTTCTGTCTCTTTATCTACCTGTCTGCGTGTCTGCCTCTATGTATGTCTCTGTCGCTGTCTGTTTGTATGTCTCACTCTCTTTTTGATTTATTATCTGTCTGTCTGTCTGTCTGTCTGTCTGTCTGTCTGTCTCTCAGATGCATTTAGTTATCTGTCTATCAGCCTCTCACTATCTTCTTTTTCTCTATCTGTCTATCCATCTGTCTCATTCTCTCTTTAATTTATTCTCTGCCTGTCTGTCTGTCAGGTGCCTTCAGTTATCTGTTTATCTGCCTTTTACTGTCTTTCTGTCTGTATACCCATCTGTCTTACTCTCTCTGATTTATTTTCTCTGTGTGTCTCTCTCAGATGCATTCAGTTGTCTGTCTTTCTGCCTGTATGTCTCTGCCTGTCTGTCCATCTGTCTGACTCTCTCCGTCTTTTAGACACATTTAGATATCTGTCTCTCTGCCTGTGTGTCTGTCCATCTGTCTCACTCTCTCTTTGATTTATTCTCTGCCTGTCTGTCTCTCAGATACCTTCAGTTTTCTGTATGTCTGCCTTTTACTGTCTCTTGCTCTGTCTGTCTCTTTCTGTTTGTCCATTTGTCTGACTCGCTCTGTCTCTCAGATGCATTCGGTTATCTGTCTATCTGCCTCTCATGGTCTCAGTCACTATTTGTCTGTCTGTCTGTCTGTCTGTCTCTTTGATTTATTCTTTATCTTTTAAATGCATTCAGTTATCTGTCTCTCTTTCTTTCTTTCTTTCTTTCTTTCTTTCTTTCTTTCTTTCTTTCTTTCTTTCTTTCTTTCTTTCTTTTCAGTTATTTGCCTATCTGCCCTTCACTGTCTCTATGTCTCTGGATGTCCATCTGTGTCATTCTCTCTTTGAATCATTCTCTCTGTCTGTCTCTCAGATGCATTCATTTATCTGTTTATCTCCCTCTCACTGTTTCTCTCTACTTGTCTGTGCCCAGTTTAGTGCCACAGTGATGCATTTCACACTTCAGCTCTTAAACTGTTTCAGGATCAGACAGAGGCACGGCGTCTCTCACAGCCTCGTCCTTCTGTCCTTTCTGTTATTAGTGTTTAAGGAGACAACTGTTATTACACACCATGTTCACATTCATCCTGGTTTTAATGAGAGCTGGCAGGCAGGCAGACAGAGGGCGAGAGGGAGGACAGGACAGGACAGTACAGGACAGGACAGGACAGGACAGGACAGGACAGGACAGGAAAGGAAAGGAAAGGAAAGGAAAGGAAAGGAAAGGAAAGGAAAGGAAGACTATAGACATGAAAGGAAGAGAAGTGAAAACGCTGTATAATGAAGCTGGTAGGACCTGAAAAACAATGAATCAGCAGTAAAAGCCCCACTTTTAGAGTTTTAATAATGAACGAGTGGTCAGCTGATTTTTTTTCTTCGTCATGTTAAGTCTCTAAAATCATTGTATTTTATATGCGACCGATTTGTTCCCTGTGAATCTGTTTTATATAATTTTTTTGTTTTATTATTACTCTTGATATGGTTCTGATAATACTGAGCACATCAAATACATGTTCACAACAGCTAATAGAACACACACACACACACACACACACACACACACACACACACACACACACACACACACACACAAAGAGTGAAATTGTCACAACAACTGAACAGCATCATCATCCATCTGCTAATATTTTCTGCAGAAGATGTGAAAGTCTGGCATGGTGTGAAACGCGCTGTCTGAAGGAGGAGACACTGAGAAGTCTCTGAGAAGGAGGTTATGGGGGTTTTGTACTGTTTGTACTGTACTGTATTAATTTAATCAGCATCTCTACAGTGTCACATAATAAGAGAGGAGGCGGATATACAGGTGCAGATATTCGTTTAAACCATGCAAACACTAATAACGAATACAAAGAAAACTATCAAATAATATAAAAAAAGGAACCATAAACAGGAACATGAACCATGGGAGCCACTCAAAGATGAACCTGGAGAACCATTTGAAAAGGAACCATGAGACATGGAAAGCTGAACCATAAGAACAACAAAAAGAGGAACCATAAGATGGAAAGACTAACCATAAGAACTATAGAAAGACTAAACTTGGGAACCAAAGGAAGTGGAACCATGAGAACCATGGAAAGACATACCACAAGAACCACAAGAAGAGAAACCATGGGAAACACAGAAAGACTAACAATGAGAACTACAGGAAGCCAAAACATGAGAACCAAGTGAAGCCAAACCATGGAAACCACAGAAGGATGAAGCATGCTCACCATAGAGAGATGAACCATGAGAACTATGGGAAGCCGAACCATGGAATCCACGGAGAGACCAACCATGAGAACTATGGGAGGAGGAACCATAAGAACCACAAGAAAACAAAACCATGAGAACCTTGGGAAGAGGAACCATAAGAACTACAGAAAAAACTATGAGAACCACATGAAGCTGAACCATGGAATCCATGGAAAGATGAGCTATTAGAACCATGAAAAGACTAAACATGAGAACCCCAGAAAGACAAATCATGAGAACCATTTATTCAAACCATGGACAGACTAACCATGAGAACTATGGAAAGACCAACCTTGAGAACCTTGGAAAGATGAACCATTAGAACCATGGAAAGATGAACCATAAGAACCAAGGGAGGAGGGACCATGAGAACCATGAGAATGCAAACCATGAGAACCATGATTAGAAAAGCCATAAGACCCCTGGAAAAACAAACCATAGGAACCACAGGAAGACAAACCACAGGAAGTTGAACCACGAGAATCACTGGGAATATGAATGAGAGACTTCCGATAACAGTGAGCTCATACACATAAATTCTGATTATCATTAATCAGTTACAACGAGTCATGTGACAGTGCTGAGATCAGGGTTGGGCAAAGACACTTAAACGTATTTTAAAACCAAATATCAAATACCTATAAATTACTGTATTTTTGTTTCTCTCTTCACCAGTACACCGAATTTGGCAATAAAGTCGTGCAATAAATTTGACATATGCAACCAGTTAACAGATAAAATGTGATCTCCCAGATGAAGGTTCGTTTTAAAGTAACCAACAGTTTCATGTTGAAGAGTTTGTGAATGAATCATAATTGTACACTTATATAGTTACTTGGTGTTTGGTGAGGAAGGGTGACTTTACATCAGCAACACAGTGTCAATTACAAACAAGTCATTCATAAGAAGACGACTGATGGCACCTGCATTCATAACAACTCGTTTTTTACTAATTAATTACCTCATTAATGTAATAATAATAATATTATGTGTCAGCAGTCATTCATGCAGTGGTGTGCAAAATCGTGAGTACAATATTCGCCAATTAAATATTTATTTATCAGTCAATGGACACCTATTTGAAAGCTGGCAGCCTTCAGGTTTCTTACCTTC
This sequence comes from Silurus meridionalis, assembly GCF_014805685.1. NCBI lineage: Eukaryota > Metazoa > Chordata > Actinopteri > Siluriformes > Siluridae > Silurus > Silurus meridionalis. Next base: position 4,137,062 of record NC_060896.1, on the reverse strand, counting down.
ACCACCTTCTTACGTTTGGACCAATTTCATGTTTGATCTCAACAAGTCTGGGCGAAATACTGAGTAGGCACCAATCAGAGGCCGCATTTTTATGATGTCATCATATATATTTAATATTCTTTTATATTTTGATACAAAATATAAAGCCATTTTTATCAACCCTCTCAAATACAAACTACACTAATCCTTTTTTATATTTGAAATACGTATCAGATATTATTATCTGCCAAATGCCCTAAATATAATTTACAGGATTTGGTAGACATCTTTATCTAGAGCGACATACATTTATCTCATTCATACAACCTAGCAGTAAATGGGGTAAGGGCTTTGCTCGGGGCTCCAGAAGTGGTAGCTTGTTGTGGCTGGGATTTGAACTCACAACCTTAAACTCCAAACCAAAATCCAATGCTTTAACCACTAAGCTACTACCTCTCCATAATCGCAACTGCAAAGAGGCTGGAGTGAGAATCAAACCTTGATCTTCAGCTGGAGAGCTCGATATCACACTCCAAGGAGTTATCTTTACAAAAAATTACAAGATGTGGCAAGGCCAGGACTTTATGGTGGTGTGGGGTCTGGACAGGTTGCTGGTTTCAGAAGCATCGTGAGGGGCTGAAAGATCAGGGTTTTTGTATGCTGACAACACAAGGGACACGTGCGTTACTGATTGGAACGCCACCCCCATCCACACACAGAAGATAGAAGACGTGAGTCTATTTATTGGAAGCAGTAAAAGAGCATCACTTGTCAGCATCAAGGTGAAGCCTGGATTTTCCAGAAGTCGTAATAGAGAGAGGATGGAGGATTGAGAAGACCTGACTCATCATCATAATCTCTTATATAATTTACTCATTACACTGGAACAAGTCAGAACCTTAAATCTAGTGAAACATTTTCCATTTCCAGCATTTTTGGCCTTTACTTTATGTTAAGTTTATTTAATTTTGTCTCGTGATGACAGTTTTCAATTTCTGCTTGGCCACACACACACACATCAGATTTCTCACAGAGATGTTCACACGTCTTACTGTGTTCCGAAACTTCTGTTCCAGCACTAATCCACTACCTGTGTCAAATCCCAAAGTGTGTGTGTGTGTGTGTGTGTGTGTGTGTGTGTGTGTGTGTGTGCCTCCGAGCTCTAAATCACAAACTGTTTAAAGTGTTTGGTTTGACCCTGGCAGCAGAGGAGAATGTGGTAGATCTGCTGAAAAGCTGCAGTTTGATTTAGGGATGATGGGGAGAACCTGCTGAGCTCTCAATCTGCTTCAAGAAGAAAAACATCTCAGTCAATACCAAAATGTGCTAAACTCAGGGACTTGGACTGGCACCAGACATTTAACAAACTTGATGTGTTCAGTGTAAAAAATGAGGTGAGGGACATATCTCTATCAGCATAAAGTGGCATGGCATTGTGAGTAATGTACAGGAGGATCATGATAACTGAAGAATCTCATGAAAAGATAAATCTTGGTACCAATTTCTACTGTTACACCAATAACCAGTGGTGGACGAACTACACAAACCGTGTACTTAAGTAAAAGTAGAGAGTGACTCTGTAAAATTTGACTCCAGTAAAAGTGTCCCTTTAAACTTAACTTGTAAAAAAGTACAAAAGTATTTGCCTTCAAATGTACTTAAGTATCTGAAGTACTATGATTTATTATGGCTATAATGTTCCTGTTATCTTTTTTGTCACAAGACTTTCGCTTAATCAACAGTTTATGTGAAAAGACTCTATTACTCTTATATAACCAAAACCTTCTTTTTAGCTACTCTTTTCACTAAAAGTGAAAATGTAGTGAAGTTAAAGTTTCCCCAAATGGAAATACTTCAGTAAAGTACAGATAAAAAAGCAATTAAAGTACAGTAACGAAATACATTTACTTTGTCACCGTCCACCAGTGACAATAACGAGTAGCATTCAGCTAGTCTGGAAAGTCTGAGATGTTAGCATGGTAGCTATCACTTCAGCTTCTGTTTGTTAGCTATAGCTAAGATTTTTCCATGTTCCTAGATTTCATTCTTTTTTGCTTAAAGTAGATGTGTGTTTATTTTCTGAAATGCTTTTCTACTTTTATTCCCATGTACTTTTGTTACTTTAATTTCAAGAAGCTGTACTTAGCTTAGCTTCAGTTGAAACTGAGTCATTGTATTGTACTGAGTAATGAATCTGGACACTGGATTCTCCAGAAGCTGTAATAGAGCGAAGGATGGAAGATCGAAAAGACCCGATTCCCATCATCATTATCACTTATCTTATTTTCTCATTACACTAGAACAAGTCAGAACTTTCAGCAAGCGACGTATCAATCCGAAGCCCAATCCTAAACACTTTTACTGGACTTTCAACAAGAAACTCCTCAGTGCCATCCGGAACACTTTCAACGTCCTGTAAGTGCACACTCTTCCTGATTCTGTTTATGTGAATATCACTATTGTTTGTGTGTTATCTTATCAGTGGTGGACAGTAACGGAGGAAATCTAATTTGTTACTGCACTTTAGTTTTTTTGCGTATCTGTACTTGAAGACTTTCCGTTTGGGGGAACTTTTACTTTAATTTCACTACATTTCAAAGTTAAATATCTTACTTTTAACTTAACTACATTTCACTAAATCAGTCGTTTCTTTTTATTCATAATAAAATCAAATAAAAAGAAAAATGGGTCATATTGATTTGTCATTAGATGCATTATATAAAAATACACTAAATACAAAAAAATTACATAATAAAAATGATAAAACACTATTGTTTGTCACATTTATTTAATTTATTTATTTAATACATTAATAGGAAATGTAATTTGTTACTGTACTTTAGGTTTTTTTGCGTATCTGTACTTGAAGTATTTCTGTTTGGGGGGACGTTTACTTTAATTTCACTACATTTTAAAGTCAAATATTTTACTTTTAACTTAACTACTTTTCACTAAATCAGTAGTTTCTTTTTATTTACGAGTGAATAAAAACTGGTCAAACACACAGCAAGCCACCAATCAGGGTCGAGTACACGCTCTATTTCAAACTGGTTTTGATTGACACTTTGCAGTGGCAGATTTAGACATAGGCGACATGGGCAACCGCCCAGGGGGACATCTTGCTGAGGGGCATAACGGGGCGTCCACACAACAAAAAAATTAACCTGGTCGGGATTCGGTGTGTGCACCAACTGCCTGGAGAAGTTCCCTCAATCATTCGCTCAATCATCACTCAGAAAGGAGAGGCGGGGTTGGGGTGACATTTTACATGGTCTTTTAGCTGCATAACATTATAATTTATATTATGTAGTTTATCATAAAGTGTGTAGAAACACAATAATTACAACCTGAATAGTCAAGTTGGATTGTAGTTAAACAGCACTTACTGATTTGTTTACCTTTAACTGAGGTGATGTCAGAAAGGTGTTCTGTGATTGTACTGAATTGGTCCTGAGCTGAGTTCAGTGAGGAGAATCTCCAGCTTAAAGGCTCATTTAAAAGACGTGTATTATAAGGATATAGATGTTGTATATATCTTATGGCTACAATACGCCAAAGAGTTTTATGGTTCTTGATTCTGAGAGTTTGATAAATTGTGCACAATGACGTGTAATTAATTGTGCAATAAATGCATTTTGGGTGATATTCATACAGACAATGAAGCTCCAAATTTGTGGACTGCTCTGAGAATATTTCTTACTCATCCAGTGACGGTAGCTGAATCAGAGAGGAGATTTTTAAAGCTAAAACTAAACAATGGGGAGACATTGGTTATTACACGTCATTGAAGCTAGAACCGCCATCGCCGGTTGGCGGTATATATTTAGCACAAACATACAGTTCAGCAGCAAGCAGATAATTTAAAGAGGATTAAATGATGAAGAAACTCCAGACTCGAACTCGCCACAACATTTGTGACCTCATTTGCACGATTTTTGGAAATCGTTGAAAAGAAGGTTTTAGGCTCATGATCATTGTAATAGATATCAATCAGTGTCTGACTCATTATCATTTTATTGTTGTGCTGAAAGTCAGTTTTTGGAGTTTTTTTCACATAAACTCAGATGATTAAGTAAAGAGTCATGTGTCATTTTATTAAAATTATAATTGGAACATTATAGCCATAATAAAGCATAGTACTTTGGATACTTAAGTACATTTGTACCATAAAACCACCACAAAGTACCAAGTACCATAAAATAAACCATAGTGAAGTCTTGCAGATGATCACCAGGCTTTTGAAGGAGCCTTCTTGAGGCAAATGGAACAAAAAAAATCATCCTAAATGTAAAACATAATTTTAGAAAGACTTTTAATCTCAGGAGTGAAGCACGGTGGTGGAAGCATCATGCTGCCAAAGTGTGTGTGTGAGTGTTTTGGTGAAACAAAAATGTATGATGTACCTCAGAAGGTAAATGGAATCATGAAGAAGGAGGATCTATTATTATATCTTCTATTATTATCTAGAAACACTAAAGGACCACCTCAAGATGTCTGCCAGAAAGTTTAAACAAATACATTTACTCCTATGCTTTGAGTAAATCTTAATGAAATAGATGATACTTTCTGAAAGTAATTTAAAGCAGCTTTCAATCGGGGGATTTGTTTACACGATAAATTTTTTTCTTAAGTAATACATAAGGATTCTTTTACTTCCTCTGGTTGGTTCTAATTTTAAAGCACAATATACAGTTTGCTGCCAGAAAAATAAAACCTCTGAACAATTCTCTCATAAAAGGAAATGTTTTCTTTGTCTCCTTTCTCTCTCTCTCTCTCTCTCTCTCTCTCTCTCTCTCTCTCTGTCTCTCTCTCTCATGTTTGCTTTGTGTTTGCATTGCTCTCTCATGCATGGACTATTTCACCGCTATTTCCTGCACCTCTTTGCAAAAGATTTCTCACAGACGCTTTTCTAACACAGTTTCGAAATGCTCCTTTAAGGGTACTGTAATGAAATTCAAAGGACTCGTGTGTGTATGTGTGTGGGCCTGTGCATGATTCTCATATCTTATCTTGGGAAATGTAATGTTTACGAGACAAAACATTTTGCTCAGGAAAGAAAGCGAGAAGAGAAATAATCCCTGAAGCGGTTAAGCATTCAGCTCCAACCATGTACTGAATTCTGTCTCCGTTTTAAATTACTTGATAAACACGGTTTGCAAATGACAAAAATTCTGTTGCTGATGCTTCACACATGCTAAATCGGGATTATGAATGGATAAGGATTATTCACCTTAACATGCGTATGCTGGAGTATACTGCAAGATTCAAGCTATGAAAATGGAAATAGACTGAATAGAGTCATGGGAAATGATAACTCATTGGTTGAAGCGTTGAATATCTGATCAGAAGGTTGTGAGTTAAAATCCTAGGGAATAGTGTGTGAGTTACTAGTGACATTTGACTCATGTGATGTTCAGGAATAATGTAAATAATGGCTATAATTTTGATCATTATAAAACATACACAGGGCCCTTGTTTATACAATCGTGTATAAACATACACTCTTGGGCCCTTGAACAAGAATCTCAACCCTCAACTGGACAGTTTAATAAGACAAGTGTAAGTCACTCTGGATACAGGCGTTTGTCAAATGCTGTAAATGATGTACTGCAATTCATTATAAGACTGTAAGCAGAGTAATATTATTTATAATATATTCCTTATTTCTTTTTTTTTTTTTTATCTACCAGTTGAAACATGGTATTAAAATCAATGCATGTGTCTAGGAATAGACCTAACAACCCTGTGTATGTTTTAGAATAATCTTATTATCAAAATTATAGTCATAGTAATATATAACATAATATTTACACAATAAAATAACACATTATTCCTTAACATGTCGCTAATAACTCACTCACTATTTCATGCCACCATCAAACAGTGTATAAAGCTGTGTCCGAAATTGTTCACTTATTCACTAATCCCTATACTGTTCATGGCAGTCCAGTTCACTGTATATGAAAATAAGCGAGTGAACTGGGACACTGATGTAAATATCCTGCGTCAGAGAGGAGAGACCGTCACCGACAATTTTGTCATAAACGTTACAACTACCTTGTGTTAATATCTTTATTATTTTCATAATAAAGAAAACAAAAAAATGGGTCATATTGATTTGTCATTAGATGTATTATATAAAAATACATTAAATACAAAAAAATTACATAATAAAAATGATAAAACACTATTGTTTGTGACATTTATTTAATTGATTTATTTAAAAAAACATCAAATACACATTGACATGAATAAACATATATATATATATATATATATATATATATATATATATATATATATATATATATATATAAACATATAGTATGTACAGAGCATTTTCATGGAGTTCCCTGTCTGTGTACTCAAACTGACCCCACACAGGAAAACGCTATAAAAAAAGATTGTCTAAAAAAAAGATGTCTTTTGTCTCATTTTGCAGTACAGGAACGTGGCTATAGTATATTAGTTGCATGTCTGAAATGAGTGCATTGTGTGTATAAACGAGTGAACTAAGGTAGGAAAAGTCGTTCACTCAGAATCTTGGATTCCAGTATACTGCATATTCTGTATACATTTGTATATTAATGGTTAAATTTACAAGGTTGCACAGGGCTTTTGGTAACGTGTACAAAATGCGATTCTTTTTTACATGCGGAAGATAGTTAAAATCTAAATTCTCTCAGGAACGTATTATAATAAATGATTATTATTATTAAACTTGAAAACATACACAACAATGCCAGGGGTATAAAAATCAACGAGAGTTAACGCAGTGATACGATTTCTTTTGTGCATGCATAAGAACGCGATAGAATTCATAGCGTTAGCAGCTAACCAGGATGTGACTAGCTGCTAACGCTAGCGCTTTTGATTCTTTAATGTACAGTTTCAAGAATTTCTCTTTAAAGTAGAAAATCCTGACAATCCCACATATTGGTGGAGTGAATGAATGAAGTATGTAAGGGATGGAGACATTCGTTAAAGTCTGCTGAAATAAATAGAACAGTTAAATAGATCATATCTTTAGAAAATGTTATATTTAATGTAAAACACACACACACACACACACACACATTATGAAGGTCAGACTTTCAGTATTTCACAAATGATTCAGAAAGTCACAGAAATATAAACGTCCTGTTTACACTGAACCTCACATTATTGATATCTGAAGTTTACCTTATGCTGGGATGAGCCTTTAAAATACTTAAAAATGAGACACATTTCTAGGCATTTGTTTAAATAAAGTTGGTAACTAGAGTAATTGTAATATATTTGGTTCAGTAACTAGAGCAAAATTCTTAGCAAAAGGTACAAGTAAACGGGAGTGGGAGGCTTCTGTGAATGTGATAAGATTTTCAGGTCAGGGTCAGGAACGTGTGGTGGATCTAAAGGCCTATCACTGAAACACAGAAATACACCCAATTCATTTCAATTGACCACAAGAAAATGGAAACATAACAAGAAATATGTCAAAAATATCAACTTTTATGCTAGCACGTAGCTTAATGCTAGCATTCAAAACTGCTCAAATCTTGTAGATATGTTAATAGTTTTGCTGGCAGATTAACATTTGTGATGGATTACAGTAAAAGTACTAAAATAGGTATATTATAATAATAAAATATTAGACTAGCATGGAGTTATCTGAAGACGACTTAGCATTAACTATCATGCACCAGATCTTCAACATTAGCTTCATTAACCAGTTACAGTACTGTTTGTATTTCACTTAACATTGTGCTACAAGTTTTAATCAAATTTAGAGAAGCTGTTTCTAAATATTTAATTCAACATTTGTCATTCAAACATTAGTTTTTGCAGTAAATGTGCAATAAATGCCAAACTGCTTTACATTTAGCCGTTATTGTTCTTACAATACCTTTATTGCGTAACACTTGCACCCCGTAGCTCTGATCCCTTTTAAACCATGTCTTGCCTGCAGTCCTTAATTGCATCAGCTTCTCTTTAATTACATAAAAGACAGATCGGATTTTTTTTCTGTGGAAGCACAGAGAGGATTACAAGATTACTTTGCAGCACAGAAGAAACAAATTTGTAGCATGGCTAATTTTGTGAAAGGAAAGAAAGCAGATGCAAAAGAGTAATATATATATATAATATTTTTTGGGGGGGATATAACGGTACACAAAATTCACTGTTCAGTACGTACCTCGGTTTTTAAGTCACGGTTCGGTTCAATTCCGGTATGGTTACTACAATAGAATACAATTGCATGTTGTTGTTTTTTTAACACAGTTATTTATTACATTTGTGATCAACATTTGAACAGATTACATAAATTGTTTTTTATTAAATGCCTGCTATTCTATAATGTTTTAAATATATAAATATTTATATCAATATTAATAAATAAAATAGAATAAATAAAATTTATGCAATACACTTTTTTATAATGATTACACTAAGTAATCGATCGAATTGGCACCAATTACATTGATTAAATACATTTAAATAAATGGAAAAACTAATTTAAATAGTTTACATTTATTAGACCCAAATGTAAACTATTTAATTTGTTCTGATATCAATAATGTGAGTTTCAGTGTAAACAGGACGTTTATATTTCTGTGACTTTCTGAATCATTTGTAAAATACTAAAATTCTGACCTTTTAAAATTGTGTGTTTGTGTTTTAAGAAATCCCCCCTACTGCATCAACAGATATACTGTAATTAAACTCTTACACACATGCACACACACACAAACTTATTAAAAGTTATATTTAATAGTTACATTTAATATTTACTTATATTATATATAGTTTGTCTTTGCCTAGAAACTGTGCTGGGTTAAACAGTGAAATGCCAGCACTCTTGGTGAGGCATATGGAATGGAGTGGACTTTTTCAAAGACCTTGAATTAAGTGATGAATTGAGAAGAGTCCAGAGAAGTCTCTGAACTCACACTCCATACAGTCTTCCTTTGTACATTGAGTCTGACTGTTTGCAGGGGTGGTACCATTTTTTTTCCTACCGTATAATTCTGAATAATTTTGTTTACATTTCATGAGTTTTCTATTGCATATTGGACAAGTCACTTTGGTAAAAATGTGTCTGCTAAATATTTGAATGTAAAATTCAGTCTGGGATTGATGCTATCTGTATTCATGAACTGAAGCCACCAATCATTTTGTCAAGATGAAATAAAGAAAATGGCAGAGCTTTAAGAAAAAACAATCTCCTCTAAGTGTCCTTGCTGTAACATAAAGACATCACAAAGACATAAAGTAAGAACACTGAGCTCAAAGTCCTCATAAGCCATATATGTGTTTACATGTGAAGGTTATATAACAGGAGATCGTGACAACTGCTGTATCTTATTTCATGCTGTAAAATGTGATTAAACTCATAATCTTAGGATAAAGAAGAAATCTGTTTTGCTTAATCTGCAGGGCTGAAGCTGGTGGAGATGGATGCCAAAACAAAACAGGATTTATTTACACAACAGACATTTCTTTTAGAGCCCACAGACAGCCATTTCATTTCAACAGTTATAGTGTGTGTTCGTATGTGGTTATGGTGTGGAGCAGGAGTCTCCAACATTTTGAACATCACGGACTGGTTTTGTTTTAAAAATATTTTCACGGATTGGCCGGTGGTGTGTGTGTGTGTGTGTGTGTGTGTGTGTGTGTGTGTGAAGAGGGGTGTTATGTATGCATGTTCCTTCAGTTTATATGCAAAACAAGACAATTTAACAGTATGACAAGATTTACTTTGACCTAAAAAATATAAAATGTACAACTTATAATGTTAAATGATGTAAAAAAAAAAAAAAATTATAATTTCTATATTAGTTGGAGATTTCTTTCTGATCTTGTGATCCAGTCCAGAGATCGTAAATCAAGATGGCCAACAACAGTGTAAGTGCGGGCATGGAACAGCGTGTGGTGATGAAGTTTCTTGCAAAAAAGAAGGCATAAAACCCACGGATATCTACAGAAGTCTTCGGCCGCAGTAAGACTTTTGAATGGTGTAAATAATTTAAAGATTTACAGCCCACAGCAGTCATTCCTGTGACCATGCTCGAGTGATTTCCACCTATTTGGACCCTTAAGAGTTCCTCAGAGATCAGCATTTCAGCACTGCAGGCGTACCAACAAATCTTTCTATGCCAAATCTTTCCAGGCGTTCGTTAAATGATGGGATAAGTGCATAAATGTAGCTGGGGAGTTTGTCGAACTGTTCTTTTATTTTATAAACTTAAAAGTCCTGGTTTGACCTGAATGCCTTTTGTATATTAGTATGTCTAAAATACTAAAATAATAGAACTTTCTTGTGACCTGGTGGTTGGGGGTTTCTGTGGTATAGGTCAGACAATATTTTCACGGACCAGCCTTTAAGGTGTGGTGGATAAATACAACAAAATAAAATGATACGACCATAAAAACTGGTATTTTCTAAATATAATAATAAACATGAATCCACTGTGTTGTTTTTTGTTTATTTTGCTCGCTTGGGAGTTTGAATTTAGCAGTAATGTATTATGTGTTAGAGGCCGGAGCCCCTTTAAGAAGGTAGCGGATGGAGGTGAAACATGTGAACGAGGCATCATGACATGCATCAAGAGTGAGTCATAGACAGATGTGGAGGAGAAAATCTTTTCTCTAAAATAAAACATCAGTCAGAATCAGATAATAAATGAAACAGAAATAATGTAAGTTATGTATTCTTTCTACGAGGCCGGGTACCAATTGACCCACGGAACGGTGCCAGTCTGTGGCCTGGAAGGTTGAGGACCACTGGTATAGAGGGTTACAGCTTAACTTAATTAAACATTTAATATGTAACAAGATGCAGTTTTTCGGAGAAACAAAAAAGAGAAAAAACTCCTATTAAATTCCTATGTTTCTCTCTCTCGTATATAATCCCACATGCCAATATTAAGAAAAGCTCATGAAGGCTACCATATGATCACTTCTCTCACTTTCACACTATGGTGTTTTTTAATGTAACACAACTTTAGGAGATGGGAGGGTGATCGATCGCTGAGGCTGTGGCAGGAATGCATTAAGGCACTTCCTGTCAGCCTTTCTCTTTTGTTGAATTCTGGGTAGTGATCCTTAATGCATACAATTATTATGAGTATCTTAATGCAGCCTTTTTCCATTATCTTTTGTATGCGACTCATCTTGCCATCACTTGCAGCTCTCTGATAATGGCCATCAGGTATGACTTAGTTGACCAGACATGTCTCATCTCCGGATTTCTAACTATAAAGAATATAAAAAGTTCAGTTTTACTAACATAATGGAGGTCAATCAGAAGAAAAATGATGTTTGAATGACAAATGACGAATCAAATATTTAGAAACATCTCCTCTAGTATGGTTAAAACGTGTATTTTAGCACATAATTGTATAAAAGTTACAGAATTTGTTGTGTGAAAACACAGAAATACAGTACTGTCGCTAGTTAATGCAGGCTAATGTTGAAGATGTGATGTATGATAGGTAATGCTAATGCTAGTTCCTTCAGAGAACTCAATGCTAGTCTTTAAATCAATTTATTGTAATCTTTCCAATTCTTTTAGTGTCAATCCATCACAAATGTAAATTTGCTAACATATTTATTCCTCCTGTGTGCATAGCAACAGGATCATGGCAGTTTTGCATGCTAGCATTCAGCTTCTTTGTGCTAGCATAAAATAAGATATTACAATACAGTCTCATGGCATTTTCGTGATTTAATCACAAACTTTTAGTCACGATCTACTGATTTGTGTCCATGGACATGACTGCCTCCATCTGGCACCATCTCCATAGCAATGGAGGCAAAGGGATCATGGATAATGCTGATAGACATGCCAAAGGTAATCTTTTTTCCCCATATTTATCAGAGAATAAGGCAGAAAATATACGGAAATATTGCTAAGCTAAGAAACATGTTGTCTCTATCTGATGCAGAGCAGCTCGTCTATGCGTTCATGACCTCCAGACTGGACTATTGTAATGCATTACTAGGTGGATGTCCTGCATCATTAATAAACAAGCTTCAGTTTGTCTAGAATGCAGCAGCCAGGGTTCTCACAAGGTCGAGAAAATATCACTATATAACCCCAATCTTATCGTCCCTACACTGGCTACCTGTTAAGTTTCAAATCGACTACAAACTACTGCTTCTTACTTACAAAACACTAAATGGTTGTCTCCTAATTATCTTTCAAGTCTTCTAACACGCTACAATCCGTCACGCTCCTTCAGATCTCAAAACTCCGGACTTCTAATAGTTCCTAGAATAGCAAAGTCCACTAAAGGTGGTAGAGCATTCTCACATTAAACTCCTAAACTGTGGAATAGTCTTCCTGACAATGTTCGGGGCTCAGACACACTCACCCAGTTTAAATGCAGATTAAAAGCGTTTATTTTTAGCGTGTCCTACACATATCACATATCATAAACATGTGCTCCAGAACATCTGCTCACATGCACATTATCAACTTGTGAGTTGATAATGTGGGTTACTGATCATAAGGTTAGGGTTTCAAGCGGCACCAAACTGACAAAGTTGGGCCCTTGAGCAAGGCCCTAAACTCTCTCGGCTTCAGGGGTACAGAGGTGAGATATGCAAAGAAAGACTCTTTATTTCTTTTTTTTTTTTGTAAATATAAAAAAGCAAAACAAATTTACAATCAGTAACCTTCAAATACAGAATGCAAATTTTTTTTCTCATATAAATATCAGAAACAGAAACTGTAGATTAGAACTAGAAAAAAGGTGCGTCATCTTGAATTTCAGGTTCTCAGAACCACGTTAGCATTTTGAACTTCTGTTTCTGCTAAGCCAAGAGAAAAGTAAGAGTCAGTAAATTCTGCCAAATGTTCATCGACAGATGGTGACGTTACGCATCGTACGCTGTCGCAGAGCCAAATCACAGTTCCAGACTGTTTCGCTTTAACACACCTAAACTCCAGACGCTAGTCGACGATTTTGGTTAGTCTGATCAGGTGTATTAGATTAGGGGAATCATTTTTGCAGGTCAGTTTATCAGCACAACATTTTAAATGCACCACAGGCTGCTTTCACAATAAGGTGTATTATTCTTAGTTTGCTGCAAATTGTAGCAATTGTCCAGGCAGAGGGACCGAGCTGGAAAAGATGTGCTGCAAGTTAGAGCAATAAAGGATGCAGATGGAAATGTGTTGACTGGTGAGGAGAGTGTGTTGAGAAGATGAAGGGAGTTTTTTGAGCAGCTGATAAATAAGGAAAATGAGAGAGAGAAGGTTGGATGGTGTGGAGATGTTTAGGAGAGATGGCAGTGGAGTTTTTTAAAAGATTGTTTAACAAAATTCTGGAAGGTGAGAGGATGCCTGAGGAATAGAGAAGGAGTGTGCTGGTACCGGTTTTTAAGAATAAGGGAGATGTGCAGACCTGCAGTGACTACAAGGGAATAAAGTTGATCAGTCACACCATGAAGTTATGGGAAAGAGTAGTGGAAGGGTGGTGCAGGACATGTATGAGGACAGTGTGACAGCAGTGAAGTGTGCAGTAGGAACGGCAGACTGATTCAAGGTGGAGGTGGGACTGCATCAAGGATCGGCTCTGAGCCCTTTCCTGATTGCAGTGGTGATGGAAAGGAGTCTCCGTGGACTATGATGTTTGCAAATGATATTGTGATTTGTGGTGAGAGTAGGGAGCAGGTTGAGAAGAGCCTGGATAGCTGGAGGTACCATGCTGAAGGTACCATTTCCATTGAGAGAAGGGGAATGAAAATCAGTAGGAGTAAGACAGAGTACATGTGTGTGAATAAGAGGGAGGGCAGTGAAGTGGTGCGGTTGGAGGAAGAAGAGGTGGAGAAGGTGGAGAAGTTTAGGTACCTGGTCAACAGTGTAAAGTAATAGATTGTTTTAGAGAAGTGTTTTTGAGAAATGTGTGCTAAATAATACATCTAGTTTGGTATGCTAACTAATTGTCTGGTACAATCAAAGGGTGGATGCGGTAAGAGGTTTTCATAACCAGCACTAAAAGTGAACAGGATAGCTCTTTTTTGCTTTGGAAGGAACACATAGAAACTATATCATATTTATTACAATGTGAGACTCACTTTATTCATGTCCAACAATCACAACATCAAGTCGAACCGATAAAACCCACAGATATCTACAGAAGACGTTAAGCTCAGAACAGTGATGAGATGCCGCAGTAAGACATTTGAATGGTGTAAAAGTTTCAATGATGGCCGTATTTCCATCAGTGGTGACCCTGTCCGTGGTGGTTCCCTGATGAAGAATTGAAGCAGGCTATACTAAGATGGTTTTGGCATACCGACAAATCTTTCTTCAATTAGACATTTTGGGAAATGACATGAATGTAAATTATTACAAAATCCGATATTTCAATTACAAATTTCAAATTACAATGAGTTTGATTTAATTGTTAGTATAATTTTGTTGCACAGTAGCTTACACATGGCACAAGGAATGATGAACGTGCAGGTAGAAATACGATTGAAATTGCATTTAATCTGTTTGTTTCAACCAATATTATCCTACTACCCAAGATCCCTGTTATAGGTGAACCTGCAGTTTTGTAAATGTTCAGTTTATTCCTAATAAATAGTTCATTTCCATGGGAAGTTTTCAGTCTTAAAAATTCCTGCAATTTTGCCACCCTATTCTGAACTATGTTTTGTTTTCTTTTGCTCCGCTCACTATAAAGGACGAGTAAAAAGATGAATGAGCTCTATTTGATGCTCAGTGAGCAAATGTCCCTGGGTTATTAGAACTTTATTTTAGAAAAGAAACCCGGCCACTGTGTGCATTATATATTTTTAGTATTATACTGTACACATAAAATGTTCTTGGGCTTATTTCACCTCATAACACCAATACAATAACGTCTCATACATGTCGCGATAGAAAAAAGCTAACGGCTCTACTTGACCTGATTCTAGATCAGCACTTGATGCCTAAGCTTATATGTACAGCATTTGGTAAACATTCTTATCCAGAGCATTTTACAATTATCCTAAATATACACTGAGCATTTAAGTGTTGCTCAAAGGCCCAGCAGTGCAATTTGGTGGTGCTGGGATTTGAACTCATGTGATCTTCTGACCCAAAGTCCAACACCTTAACCACTCAGCTGAGAAATAAAGATGAAGATGTGCTTCGACCAGGGTGGAGATTATCGACTACTCTGTCGTAACGGACTGGTAAAAGGATACATGAACATGAAGCTTATCATTTCCAGTAGTAGTTCATTTAAATTAAACAAAGGACAATGTTAATTTGGAGAACTCGAACCTGAGGTCCAGTTACTGATGTTAAAAAAACAACAACACAGCAACATTGACATTGATCTATCTATTTATCCATTTATCCATTTATCTATCTATCTATCTATCTATCTATCTATCTATCTATCTATCTATCTATCTATCTATCTATCTATCTATCATCACACTAGGGATGTTAAGATTCGCAGATTTGCATCGGTGCATCTGCATTAGAGTTAACAATGTGATGCATCGGTTTTAAAAAGTGTGCATCGGATACAAGTTGGCATTTGTATCACATTGTTTTTAACAACTTTGCATTGTCAAAATCTGATTTATTTACATATAATTATTAGTAGATGCATTATACTTTTATTATTTAGAAAGTAAACAATAATTTGTGACCACTATTTGATATGTTGATTGATTTTTCCTCGCTGAACTGTTTCTCGAGCGCGCTCTCTCAGCACCCTGCTGCTACGTACATATGATGTATCAAAACACTACGGTAGACGGAGGCGTGTCCTGAGAGTCACATAGAACACAGATTTACATGGCAGAGGTAGAGCTGCATCTGCCTTTATTGGATCTTTTGTTTGTTTGTTTTTTGCACTACAAATGTGTGTTTGTGAAAGGGCCATGCTTTAGAAGTCAGAAGGCACTTAAGTAAATTGATGATTTGCTGTCTGTCTGAACCAATGAAATAAAGTGTAAAGACTAGAATCAGACTCTTGATGTCACCTAAATAAGAATGGGTTCCCCTTTTGAGTCTGGTTCCTCTCAAGATTTCTTCCTCATAACATCTAAGGAAGTTTTTCCTTGCCACAGTCACCACGGCTGCTCATCAGGGATAAATACACACCATTCACCTTAACTGTTGATTTCGGTAAAGCTGCTTTGAGACAACGTCTGTTGTGAAAACCGCTATAGAAATAAACTTGACTCGAAATAAATGTGAACTGCTAATTACTGTGAGGTGATGTCAGGTGCAGAAATTCATGTGACATAACATGACAGTGGTTTGTGATGTTACTTCCATAACACTTTCAGGAAAAAACTATGAATAAATGAATAAATATGCTTCATTTTGTTGAATCTGATTATCTGAATATATAATATAATCTGGATATTCTTCATTTCAATTCATTGATTATTGATTCGAGGAGAACAGCTTTACTGCAAAGAAAATGCTACACCTTTGAATATGTACTTCCATATTTGGAGCCTTGCTGAACAAAAAAAAAAATTATATTGTTGAATATTTTTTTAATACAAACCCAAATTGTTAGACAAACTCTTGCACAGTAGGATGCATGAGTCAAACAACTGTAGAGCCCTGTTAAATTAGGGTCTAATAATTATTTGGTTTTTATTTTCTTTTACACTACAGAGTTCAAACTTGTTCATTTAAAAAAAAAATATATATATAACTAAGGAAAAAACTGTTATAAAAATTGTTGTTTAAAGAATAAGGTGTTTTCTGACTGACCTCTGAGGTCAGAGGTGAGAGGGGAGGGAGGAAGTGAAGTGTGAGAGAGAAGGACGACACGAGGAGTCCGGGAAAAAAAAAAGGGGTGCGCTAATCGTTCGGTGCAGGTGTAAAGTCTGACTACTGGGTTGTGGACTATATACAGGAACACTGAACAGAGAAAAGACTGTTTAGAAACAATGTGGATGAACTCTATGTAGAGAGTGTGAGTTTAAGAGTGACGGGACTCAGGTGCACGCGTTAATGTGAAGAACAAACCTGACGCAGTTATCTTAATCACAGGACTACGTTAGCTTCACGTGAGTCGTACATTTTGCAAAGTCATAAAGTTTGACTGTACAAACGTTGTGGAACGATTTGCAACGCGAATGGTCCTGCAGTGAGTGAACAACGGAGACAGTGAAGGCCGCGCGACTTTTCCGGAGAGACCGAGGACACGTGGTGGCCTATGCTGCATCTCTGCCATGTTCAAATCATCGGATGTATGATTCGCACAGTGCGTGTTCGTGGATAAACACAAGGGAAAACTGAATCGAGTGAACGGATAATCCAAGTGTGTGTTTCGTGTACAAGTTTCACTGTTCCATTGGATTTCGTGAGTACTAGCCACTGCACACACTTTCACATGAGCTCCAACGTAGCGTGCCAACCAGAGACTTAAATCCCAGCTGGGTACTATTTCTTTTGTGGGGTTTTCTTTTCTTTTGTCTTCTTTAAATTTGTTTGTGTTAATAAATGTTTGTCCATACAATATATTCTCAAGTTATTTCTGAATGAAGAGAATGTCTAAAAGAAACACTGAAGTCTGAAGCCGAGGTTAATAACAGTATTTTGGGGTTACTTTGGTAGCAAACAAATTACACCAAGTAAATTTAGATGTGCCTCTCACGTGTAAAATTACCCTAGACATAATTTGAGCCAGTGAATCAGTGAGAGGGCTACATTTGTGGGGGCTCGTCCGGGATTTCAGATCACTGTGTTTTTTTTCTTCTTTCTTGGTATATTATTTGAAGGGCAAAACCTATAAAGTCATTGTTTGTTTGATGCATGTCATTTTCTTTTGTTGAATAAGTGGGCAAGACAGTGAAGGTTGAGCAGTTATTATTCATTTAAGTTTACCTAAAGATACAGATGAGCAATATGGATGTAAATAAGGTCATCGTGGTGTAGTGAAAAAATGTTCAGCTTGAAAACACCCTCATTTTGAGCAATGTACCTTTGGATTGTGAAGATATGATGGTGTACAATGTGCTTGATACAGTCGAAGGTATGGGTAAATGTAAAGTGCGTGGGCGTCGTCCTGATCCGACTGAGCAGCAGCATTTTGTTTTGATAGAAACTGCTAGGAAGGTTTCTGAGATACCTCTCCTGCTGAAATTGGAGGATCTGATGTAGGTACTTGGTATACCCAGATTGTAAATGTCACAACTCAGACACCTGAACAAAATAGGGGGGATGAGTTTCATACTAAACTGTTTTCTTTTCTAGAGAAAGAGGGTAAATCTTTAGCTGATGTTCAGAGTATGGTTTCTCCTTCACTTAGCCTGAGCACTGAGCTTGTTGGTGCCATTAACTCTTTGGTTCAGAAGTGTAATGTGGCTACGCCTGCTGAGGGCCCAAGCTATAGGAAACTGCGTACGTTTTCCGGGATAACACCTACACCCAGTGGTGAGGATGAGTATGAAGCATGGGCTGAACAGACCACTCACATTCTTGAAGAGTGGCAGTGTTCTGACAACATTAAGAAACAACGACTTGTTGAGTGTCTAAGGGGTCCTGCAGCCGATATAGTGAGATTTGAAAAGATGACAAATCCAACAGCTTCCTCCGGTGATTATCTCAGTGCATTAGAGACAGCCTTTGGTACCACGGAAAGTGCTGCAGATCTAATGGTGAGGTTTAGAGTACTTTTCAGCATGAGAGTGAAAACTCTCAGCATACATATTGAGGTTGGATAAATTGCTGCACAGTGTTTTACGTAAAAGAGGCATTAAACTCTCCGAAATGAATCAGCTTCGTATGCAGCAGATAATCAGAGGAGCACTTCCAACTGACATGGTAGCTTTACGGTTCAGGATGACACACAAGCTATGTGACCCATTTTCTTTCACGGATCTTTTGAAAGAGGTCAGAGAAGAAGAGAATATGATGCACAGCAGGAACTCAGTTCAGGTCAACGTGGCTTTGTCTGCTGCCTCCTCTGTCAAGAGTGAGACCTCGGTTAAAGAAAATCCTACTGAGTCTGAGATTGAGAGACTAAAGAAGGAAGTTAGGGGTTAAAGAGTGAGATGTCTCGTTATTGACTGCAACAACTGAAACTGTAACTCATGGTTCTTCTGAAAACCATAGCTCAGCAACTGTTGAGAGACGATCAACAAACAGAGCAGGGGGTAGCACAAACTATTTCTGCTATAGGTGTGGCGAAGACGGGCACTTAAAGCGGAATTGCGTGAATGAGGAAAATTTGAGAAAAGTGAATGAACGCTTCATTAAACTCAAACGCCAGACGGGAAACTTCCCCGGGGCTCGGTAGAGGAACGGACTGATGCTCCGGTAAGAAACGTTCCAACAAGTGCAAGCAAGTAAAATTGGAAAGGCTGTTCTCCCAGCAGGGCTAGTTGGTCCTAGCTCTATCCTTCCCATTCAGATAGAAGGAATTTATGCCAAAGCCTTGCTTGACAGTGGGTCGCAAGTCACTCTGCTATACAGATCCTTTTATAACAAGTATCTTAAGCACCTGCCCTTAACGCCAATTGAGAATTTGGAAATATGGGGTCTAAGTTCCCAGCAGTATCCATATGACGGCTGTGTGTCGCTAAGGCTTGAATTTCCAGGGTCTGTAGCTGGAGTGGTTGAGACCATTGATGCGCTCGTGTTGGTTTGTCCTGATCCGGCTGTGAGAGGTGAAGTGAATATTTTGGTGGGAACAAACACCTCTGTGGTGAAAAGACTCGTTGAGGCATGTAAAAAGAAGATGGGGAATGATTTTCTTCATACCTTGACAGTGCATCCTGAAATCAAAGATGCATACGAACGGGTCGTTGCTGGTGCTGATGGTAAAGTTGACAACAGTCAAGGTACTGTGTGGTTTCCGGGGTTTAAGCCTGTGAAAATCTGTCCAGGTGAAAGTAGGCGAATTAGAGGAATCTTAAGATACCCAGGAGAGCTTTCTGCTAAAACATTCTTGGTGGATCAGCCCGAAGAGTTCTGTTTTCCAGAAGAGCTACTGGTAAGAGCAGAAGTGCAACCTGCTACAGCTGCACACTCTAAAAGACTTGGGGTCACAGTCAGAAATGTCTCCAGTCGCCCTGTCACTTTGAAACGAGGTATGCGCATTGCCCATGTGTTTCCAGTTGATGTTGTACACTCTGTTTCTTCATCTAAAGGAAGTAGCGCTGAAAAAGAATTGACTCTGGACTCTTTTGAATTTGGTGATTCTCCAGTACCTGAGGAGTGGAAAAGAAAGCTGGCTAAAGAGATGCTAAAAAGGAAAGATGTTTTCTCCTGTAGTGAGTTCGATGTAGGTTGTTCGAAAAGCACCCAACATAACATTAGGGTTAACGATGATAGACCTTTTCGTGAAAGATCAAGACGACTTGCTCCAGCTGACATTGAAGATGTCAGACAACACTTGGAGAAGTTAAAGGAAGCTGGTATTATCTCCGAGTCCCGCAGTCCTTATGCCTCGCCGATTGTGGTAGTGAGGAAAAAGAACGGGCAGGTAAGGATGTGCGTGGACTACAGAACCCTGAATCGTCGCACCATCCCAGACCAATACACAGTCCCCAGAATTGAAGATGCTCTAGCCTGTCTGAATGGAAGTCAGTGGTTCAGTGTATTAGATCTCAGAAGTGGATACTATCAGATTCCACTGTGTGAAGCTGACAAAGAAAAGACAGCTTTTATCTGTCCAGTGGGGTTCTATCAATTTCAAAGGATGCCTCAGGGCATTTCTGGGGCTCCTGCGACCTTTCAAAGGGTCATGGAAAAGACGGTTGGTGATATGAACCTGTTGGAAGTGTTGGTATATTTGGATGACATCATTATTTTTGGAAGGACTCTGGAGGAACATGAGCAACGGCTCCTCAAAGTGATTGACCGTTTGCAAGGTGAAGGACTCAAATTGTCGTTAGACAAGTGCATCTTCTGTCAGCCTTCTGTTACTTACGTTGGTCACATTGTCTCTCAGGAAGGTGTGTCAACTGATCCCTCTAAGATAGAAGCAGTAAAGTCCTGGCCCAGACCGCAGAATGTTTCTGAACTTCGCTCTTTCTTAGGGTTCAGCGGTTATTACAGAAGGTTTGTAAAGGACTATTCTAAAGTATCTCACCCCTTGAACCAGTTGCTGCAGGGTTGTTTGCCAAACAAAAACCTGAAAAAGACCAGAATTGAAAATCCTGAAAAGGTATTTTACAAAGCATCAGACCCCTTTGGAACTAGGTGGAATGAAAGTTGTGAAACTGCGTTCAAGGAGTTGAAGGAAAGGCTTACCCAAGCTCCTGTGTTGGCGTCGCAGATCCCAAGCTACCGTATGTGTTACATGTAGACGCATGTTGCGAAGGTTTGGGAGGGGTGTTGTATCAAGATCAGGGTCAGGGACTGCGTCCTGTAGCATTTATCAGCAGAAGCCTTACACCTTCAGAAAAGAACTATCCTGTGCACAAACTTGAATTTTTGGCTCTAAAATGGGCTGTGGTAGACAAACTACATGACTATCTCTATGGGGCAAAGTTTGAGGTACAGACTGATAATAATCCGTTAACATATGTGTTGACCACTGCTAAACTAGACGCTGCAGGGCATAGGTGGTTGGCAGCTTTGTCATCATATGATTTCAGTCTGAAATATAGGCCTGGGAACCAAAACATAGATGCTGATGCTTTATCCCGCCGTCTTCACCCCAGAAAGGAAGAAGAGAATAGATGGGCAAACCTATCATCTTCTGGTGCTAAAGCCTTGTGCAACTTTCAAATGTTGGGTAATTCTGGTAAATTTGGGAACTGTAGCAGGGTTATTACTTTCTTGGGTGGGTCTCCAAAATCTGTCCCTGTAGCTTACTGTAATCCAGCTACCTTAGACCTTGCTCTTACTCCTAAAATGAGTTCCTCTGATCTGTCATGTGTTCAGCAGGATGATCCTTGTTTTGGTGAAGTGTGGAGGGCTTTTAAGGAAGGAGATCCAAGCAGGGTTAATAAGGGCATCCATAAGGACCTTCCCCTTGTCATGAGAGAGTGGGAAAGGTTAGAGATGGAGGATGGGGTGATGTTTCGTTGCACACAAGTTCCAAATAAACCCAGACGAAAACAGTTGCTACTGCCGCAGAAATTTCAAGTGACCGTTCTCAAGTCATTGCATGATGACTCTGGGCACTTAGGGTTTGATAAAACCTATGGGTTCATTAGAGAGAGGTTTTATTGGCCTCGGATGAAGACCGACGTGGAGCGGTATTGTCAGACATGTGCTCGGTGTGTCCAGAGGAAGACACTGCCTAAAACAGTTGCACCATTATCACACATGACTAGCAGTGGCCCAATGGACTTAGTGTGTATGGATTTTCTATCTATTGAACCTGACTCCAGTAACACCTGTAATGTTCTTGTCATCACTGATCATTACACCAGATACGCGCAGGCTTTTCCCACCAAGGACCAGAAGGCGTCCACTGTAGCTAAAGTATTGTGGGAGAAGTATTTTATGCACTATGGACTGCCGAGACGCATGCACTCAGATCAAGGGAGAGATTTTGAGAGTCGGCTCATACATGAGTTGTTGAATATGTTGGGGGTTCAGAAGTCCAGAACGACTCCATATCATCCCCAGGGGGACCCGCAACCAGAGCGGTTTAATCGAACGCTGCTGGACATGTTGGGGACCCTAGATCCAAAACAAAAGCAACATTGAGCCGACACATTGCCCATCTTGTGCACGTTTATAACTGCAGCCAGAATGAAGCCACAGGGTTCTCTCCATACTTCCTAATGTTTGGACGGGAAGCCAGATTGCCTATTGATCTAAATTTTGGTGTTTCTAGCGATGGTACCTCTACTAAGTCTTACCTGCGGTATGTTAAGAACATGCAGAGAGAATTAAAGGCTGCCTTTCAACTGGCTGAGGCCGCTGCTGAAAAAAGAATGATGGTAATAAAGGAGGTATGACCAGAGAATTCACTACTCACATCTCACTCCAGGTGATCGAGTTCTAATAAGGAATTTGGGCCTGCAAGGGAAGCATAAATTGGCAGATAGATGGGGTTCTGTGCCATACATTGTCCAAAGTCAGATGCCAAACTTACCTGTGTTTCGGTTGAAGCCTGAATTCGGTGATGGGCCGGTCAAGATTCTCCATCGTAATCATCTTCTTCCTATTGGTCAAAAACTGAGACAGCAGCCTACGGCTGATGATGTTCTGGAGCCCAAGAGAAGGGTTTTGAGAAACCGAAGGCAAACAGAGCAAAATACGAACTTGAGACCTGAGGCTGGTAGTGCAATTAAGATACAGGAAGAGCAAACCACAGATATTCAGAGTTCTGATTCAGATAGCGATGACTATGTTTATGAAACTCCGATTTATATGCCTGAAGAACCTTCTCTGTTTCCTGAGAAAGAACTTTTTCAGACAGATGTTGATGTTCATGATAGTGTTGAGCTTTCTGATGATATGGTTGAAGTTGCTGATGCATCTAGAGAGTCTGATCTAGGTCCTTTACCTGAGAAACCTACTGATGATTTGCAGAATGTAGTTAAAGTTCCAGATATCTGTAATGATGTTGATGTACAAGAGCTCTCAGAGGAGCAAGTGAGTGTAACAAATCCAGAGGTTACTATTGAAGTGGATGAAAAGAATAGAAGGCCGCAGAGGATAAGAACAGTTCCTAAGCGTTTTACTTATGATACTTTTGGGGAGCCAAAGTTTGAACCTAACCTTGCTCAAGTAAAAGCTTCAAGTCCTGTTAGATACTGTTCTACTGTATTTTTGTGGATGAATATGCCTTCATGTAGAAATACCTGTCCGGTTAGACAAACTGTACTATCTTAAATGTGGTCATTACCTGTGCAGATGGTTCTCTAGTGACAGTGTCTTATTTTATGTATGTGTTTCTTTTTGAAAATGTTACGATGAATGTATGCTGATGTCACAGTGTGTTACTTTAGTAATGGGACATAACTTTTGTTTCGCTATTCCTTTCCCTCGTTATGAGGACATAACGAATTGTGGTGGGGGGAGAGTGTAGAGCCCTGTTAAATTAGGGTCTAATAATTATTTGGTTTTTATTTTCTTTTACACTACAGAGTTCAAACTTGTTCATTTAAAAAAAAAATATATATATAACTAAGGAAAAAACTGTTATAAAAATTGTTGTTTAAAGAATAAGGTGTTTTCTGACTGACCTCTGAGGTCAGAGGTGAGAGGGGAGGGAGGAAGTGAAGTGTGAGAGAGAAGGACGACACGAGGAGTCCGGGAAAAAAAAAAGGGGTGCGCTAATCGTTCGGTGCAGGTGTAAAGTCTGACTACTGGGTTGTGGACTATATACAGGAACACTGAACAGAGAAAAGACTGTTTAGAAACAATGTGGATGAACTCTATGTAGAGAGTGTGAGTTTAAGAGTGACGGGACTCAGGTGCACGCGTTAATGTGAAGAACAAACCTGACGCAGTTATCTTAATCACAGGACTACGTTAGTTTCACGTGAGTCGTACATTTTGCAAAGTCATAAAGTTTGACTGTACAAACGTTGTGGAACGATTTGCAACGCGAATGGTCCTGCAGTGAGTGAACAACGGAGACGGTGAAGGCCGCGCGACTTTTCCGGAGAGACCGAGGACACGTGGTGGCCTATGCTGCATCTCTGCCATGTTCAAATCATCGGATGTATGATTCGCACAGTGCGTGTTCGTGGATAAACACAAGGGAAAACTGAATCGAGTGAACGGATAATCCAAGTGTGTGTTTCGTGTACAAGTTTCACTGTTCCATTGGATTTCGTGAGTACTAGCCACTGCACACACTTTCACATGAGCTCCAACGTAGCGCCAACCAGAGACTTAAATCCCAGCTGGGTACTATTTCTTTTGTGGGGTTTCTTTTCTTTTGTCTTCTTTACATTTGTTTGTGTTAATAAATGTTTGTCCATACAATATATTCTCAAGTTATTTCTGAATGAAGAGAATGTCTAAAAGAAACACTGAAGTCTGAAGCCGAGGTTAATAACAGTATTTTGGGGTTACTTTGGTAGCAAACAAATTACACCAAGTAAATTTAGATGTGCCTCTCACGTGTAAAATTACCCTAGACATAATTTGAGCCAGTGAATCAGTGAGAGGGCTACACAACCAAGGGAACAGGAAGTAAACAGGAAGTCAAAGGGAGTCACAAAAATCGAAAACACAACGAAAAAGGAAAAGGGAGTTGCATGGTACTGGAAAGCTGCAAAACCTCACAAAAAATACACAAAATTACTGAGACAGGAAAAAGCCAAGCAGCCAAGACTAGAGTGGGATTCTGTGTATTTAGATATGACATCTAACAGTGATGCATGCTGCTACATGTTTTTTCACAAGATCTTAGAGCTCCACTTGCATGATAACATCTTTATACCATACGAACACACAAACATAAACACATTCCCGCATAGAAAACATCTGGAAGTCTGAGCTGAGAACTGTTTCTCATCATCAAAGACGGACTAGATATTAGTTCGAGGAACTTCAGCTATTGAAACATGAAGTCGGATTGCTTCTGATTCTGTTGATAAACACGATTGATTCATTTCAGCTTTGTTAGTGAATCTGAACGCGACCACATGGCTGCAGACCGTAAAGAGCTTCAGCAAACCGCAACATTTGTTTACAGGGTCCCAGCCAGCTGTTTACTATTGCGAAGCTCCGGATCCCGTGCATTAGTTAGGACTTTACCCGTCACATCTCACGTATTTATGTCTGTGGTTTAAACGCCATGTGGTCAGAGTGCATGCGCCTGCATGATAGTGCTACCATGTGCATTATGGCCATTCAATATGGCTTAAATCTTCTTTTTTATTTCTCTCAAACATGCAAATGCCCTCAGTTTACACACACACACACACACACACACATGCACACACACACTCACACCTCAGACATATGGTGCACACACAATATAATGTGAACTTGGAGTTGCCTTTGCCTGTTTAGTGGCAATAATTGCAGCAGAAGAGAAATGAAATAAAGCTGTAACTTTATTTACAGTGTAAAGACCGACACAGTCTCAGCGGCGCTTTCGATACAGAACAGCTCACTTTTCTCTCTACGTTTTGTGTTGATTTTTTTGTAAAACACCACCATAAATAAGAAATCCTGACTAATATAAGATCACACTTAAAAAAATATGTCAAGATTCTGGTATTGATTAACTGATTAAAAATGCAGTGTAATTCATTGGAAGAATCACTCTAGTGGAAATGGCAGGTCAGGGATAAATACACCGGACTTCTGATCAGTAGGTTATTAGATCAAAGCCTAGAAGCTGCTACAGTGGGGTTCTTGGGCAAGACCCTCATCCCTTAACTGCTCAGCTGTAGAAACTAGATAATTGTGAGTCATCCTGTATAATGGTGTTTATCAAATATATGAAACCCAAACTACCATTATGGAACATAGAGATTATAAGGATGAGCTTCTTCCTGAAGGTAATTTGGGCCCTCAACCAGAACAACACCAAGGAAACCAAAGAAAATCCTGGACTTACTTTGAAGAACCATTTTCTTTTTTAGAAGTCATCTTTTGCACACAATGATTTTCAATTCCTCTTTTAAGTGAAAAAATCAAATTAAATTATAAAGCATCAAAATACTTTTTAAAATATAATAATTAAATATTTTTTTTCTCTGATGACAATTTCCAAACATCTGACTTTTGAACTACTGCACTTGTGTAATCAGAGTTCTGAGATTTTATAACTTCTTATCAGTGTCATAAACGTTACTGCGGTTAGTCATCAATGTCGATTCAATTTATTTTTATTTGTAGAGCGCTTTTAACATTGTTCAATGGACAAAGCAGCTTAAAAATGATTGTTTTTTTATATAATAAACATAATAAAGTTATAAATTTATAGAAAATAATGTATAGATTCAGTGCCTATAATTTTAGTCCTTTGGCAATTGTGGCAGAGAAAAACTCCCTTGGTACAAGGAAGGAACCTTGGAAGGAACAAGACTTAAAAGGGAGCCCATCCTCAACACCACATGCCCATTCATTACATTTCCAGTGAAGTTGGGAAGCTGGTGTCAGAGCACCGGGTCAGCCATGTTACAGCACCACTGGAGTACAGAGTGCTAAGGGCCTTGCTCAAGGGCACCAAGTGTGGCAGCTTGGCAATACTTGGGTTTGAAACCACAAACCTTCTGATCAGTAACCCTGAGCCTTAAACACCTCATCTAGCCTCTGTTACTCCATATAGAATAATAAAGAATGAGCAGGTTAATACAAGCAAACCTGTCATTTGCACTAAAACTGCCTGAGATGGTGATATAGAAATTGAATAAATAATCAATATACTTAAAAATCTCTATTCATTAGTGAGCCTGTGTGAACTTTGAACCATAAAATAAATCCGCACTATGATAAGAGTTCTGTAAAATTTTAATCACACTGGAACTCAAATGTAATGATCCTCTAAAAGAGAGGTGCTAATCATGAGATTTCTGCATAAAACTTTCTTTCGACTTCTCCCGTTAGGGGTCGCCACAGCAGATCATCTGCATGTTTGATTTGGCACGTTTTAACGCTTGATGCCCTTCCTAACGCAAACCTCCCCATTTATCCGGGCTTGGGACCGGCACTAAGAGTGCACTGGTTTGTGCAACCCTAATGGCTGGGGTTGGTTCCCTGACCGGGGATCGAACCCGGGCTGCAGCAGTGAGAGCGCTGCATCCTTACCAATAGACCACCAGGGAACCATTTCTGCATAATGAGTCAAATTAGAGAATCAAATGTTACATAATCAATGCAGAAGGGAGAGGCTTCCAGAGAGAGAGAGAGAGAGAGAGAGAGAGAGAGAGAGAGAGAGAGAGAGAGATCATCATGGGGAAGGAAAGAAGTGTTTGAGGTAAGACATTAAGAATCAATACTGTCAGAGAGATAAATATTCAAGGACACTGTATCTAAAGAGAATAAAATGGTGGGGATGGGATTGGAAAAGAAAAGCGTAGTAGAAAAGGTGGACCAAAAAAAAAAAAAAAAAGCAAAGATGTGCATAATCCTGAAAGAAAAAAATGAAGGTTAAGAAAACAGGGTATAGTGACGGCCAGAAACTTTTAGGTTTTTTTCAAGCGAGTCTTTTAAAGAGACAGATTTGTTTTTCTAATATCCTCCACTGCCTGGTCCCACAGAGGAGAGAACTCTAACACCGAGCTAATGGTGCTGTCAGTCAGACAGAGTTGATCTGAGAGGCTGGAAATCAAGATTAAAATCAAGTGGAAACACACCAGAGTTAAGTTTCCCAGCAGATACATCCCATTAGATAATTACCAAGCAGAGAAAATGCCAATATAGTGTTTGTCATTAATGCATCAGTAGCTGGAAGGCTTCATTAACAACATGATGGTTACGATGATATCTATCTATCTATCTATCTATCTATCTATCTATCTATCTATCTATCTATCTATCTATCTATCTATCTATCTATCTATCTATCTTTTATATTGTTTATTTATATTTTAACAAAGAGCATCGTCTCAAAGCAGCTTTACACAGATAATGCAGTAAAAAGAATTAATAAGATGGTTCTTTGTGTGTAACTTTGTCCCTAATGAACGAGCCGGTGGCGACTTCTTCTTCTTCTTTCGGCTGCTCCCCTTAGGGGTCTCCACAGCGGATCATCCGTCTCCATACCCCCCTGTCCTCTACCTCTACCTCTTTCACCCCAACTACCTGCATGTCTTCTCTCACCACATCCATAAACCTCCTCCTTGGCCTTCCTCTTTTCCTCCTTCCTGGTGTCTCCATCCTCAGCATTCTCCTACTGATATACCCCATGTCCCTCCTCTGCACATGTCCAAACCATCTCAATCACACCTCCCTCACCTTGTCTCCAAAACGCCCTACATGCAATGTCCCTCTAATAAACTTGTTTCTAATCTTGTCCATCCTCGCCACTCCCAAAGAAAACTTTAATATATATCAAATTAAATATATATTAATATATTACAGTAATATTAAATATATTTACAGCTGCTTTAACATAAGCGATAACAGGAACTAATTTGTTTAGCAGATTCTCCACAACATTAAATGCACGCTTAGATGGAAAAAAGGCAGGATATTTTATTCCGCGATAAATAAATATGTAATCATCAGCCAACTGTCCGAGGAATAAAAGACTGGATGAAGTAATAGGAAAGTATTAAAACATCTGGGTTGTAACAGTAACTCAGCTCCAGCACAACACCTTGCTTTTGATTGTTTTCAACAGCACAGCCACGTGTTTTATTCTAAACTCATAAACCATTTGATTACTAAATGAATGCAAAGAGAAAATAGACCTTATCTAACAATACAAAGTAGGCTTTTTTTCACTTTCTATAAAATATTTGTTGGAAACAAATCTCAGAAAATAATGTGTTAAATGTGATGAAATCTGTTGACTTGTGAAGGATGTGTTATAATCTTTCTCTGGTTGCTAGAACAGTGTGAGAAATAAAGGATGTGTTTCCATAAATAGATCTATCACCAAGCTTCCAGTCTCACATCCTTTTATCATCTCTGTGCTTCAGATTCGATTCTGACTCAATGCTAAGTCATTGGCTCCGAGCCTCCGTCAAATGGATAGGCGTAAATAATTATTCATATCCTTATACACAGGGAATAGGTGTTTTTATTGCTGCAACTCTTTTATAATATTACGTGGGAATCTTGTGTTATAACAGGTGCTGCTTGTTTCTTTTAATCAACTCATTTCCTCTCCTCAGGACCTACACGTGAGCTTTCGAGGAGTGTAGGACGAACAGATGTACGCTCCCTCTCTTCCTCGTCCATTCTGCTGCTTTCTCTCTTTATTTTCCGTCCATCTGATGGACACACCGCACAGCTGTGGAGCACGGACCTTCATTTCTGCGCAACGTCTTAACCTTTTCCTCAATCTGTCTCAAGTTAGGGTGTCGTGCGTTATCAGCTCTTTCCTGTTGCTCGCAAATCGGTACTACATCATCTCTTTCCAATGAATATAAAACAGTTTGATTTTATTGTTCATTCCGGGCTGTTTCACAATGCCAAGGCTGACTAGACCAATCCGAGTATCAATCTCTCGCTCTCTCCGAGTAAACAACATTTTAATTCTGCTACTTATTTGATCGCTGATTTGCCCTCTGTCTTTATTTAATCTTGGCAGGGCGAGTGCCTCGAGGGAGTCACTGGTCACAGAAAGGTCAGGAACGTGTAACTGGTCTGTGGCATACCAGTGGATAAGGTTCTAAGCTAGTGACATGAAGTCTGTACAAATCTGAGAACTGTTATAGAGCCATATGAACGTTCGTATGCAGCTTCTGAAAATCTCATTCCTTGCTGTTAAACCCACTGACGAGTCAATAAAAATGTTGTAATCAGATCACACCTGACTTTTCCACCTGACTATATCATTCTGTTATCACAGAGTTGGAGGCACACAATTGTACTGGACGTCTTTCAATGTGGAAGATTTAAATGTCCCCTTTACTTGAACTAGGAGACCCAAACATGTTCCAGCATGGCAATGCTCCTGTGTTCAATGCCAGCTCCATGAAGATCTTGAGTGGCCTGGTAGAGCGCTCTGACCTCAACCCAATTGGAGCATATTTAGTCATATTTAGGACTTTAGCACTCCAGGCCCCCTCACCTCACCTTGTTCCTGAATTAATCTCACACAAATTTTCACAAACACACTCCAAAATCGAGTGGAACATCTACCCAGAAGAGTGAAGGTTCTTAAACTAGCGAATGGGAACTAAATGTGGAATGGATATTTCAAAAAGTACATACCGATCTTATGTGTCAAACCTTTGGACATATATATATTGTATATCTTGTAAATTTTCTTCTAAAGGAAACCAGGGCTTTGCAAATATTTCAACAGAAAACCTGAATATATGCCTGAAGTAGATGTGATGTGATCATCTGATGTGCTTCATTGGTGTATATCAGAAGGTATAATTGTAATAATGTGGTTCTTGAACATTTACAAGCACATTGCCACACCTTTGTTGTATTTCTTATCACTTTATAAATGATTGCTCGATTGACCTTTGAGTTCTTTTTCTCTCGGTAGCGCTCGCTAAGGTATACGTGGTGATGCAGGGTTATCTGTCCCTGCCTGCTCCATCATTCTCAGTCATCATTTATTTTTACCCCTAATGAAGCAGCATACTGTAACACTTCAAAAAAGCAACAGGCGTCAGGTTTCTAGTCGCAAGATGAGATTAGAACTAGCGCAGTAAAGTTGTAAATATAGCACAGAGTCATTTCAGTTGTTAGCAAAAAATCGCTTAGTCATTGTTTCTTGATTTTGCCCTTCGATTTCTGGACAATTAGGCCAGAGCGGCAGGCAGGGATTCACACGTCTGTTTATCCACCAGACCGTTTCCAGTTTCCCGTGAAAGTAGACTAAACGCTCTCACAAGAACAATGGGAAGAATGAGTTTTCTGGGACCGCCGATGAGGCTCAAACTGGGTGCGAAGCATGAAACAAAAAACGAATGAGGCTAGAAGGCTAATAGAGCCCGTGTGGCTTTTCTTGATCAGATGTAAAATAGTTTCTAGTGATAAGAAAGCAAGGTCACATCACAGAGACAGAGATAGAAAGCGAGAGGAGAGAAATCTGAAATGAAACGACAGTTCACAGTGATATATGGAGGAAAACATCGCAACCCCCTTTTGCTAAAATACGCAGCGCTGCATCATCCGCAAGCAGCAGTGATGAATGAGATCTCGGTGTCGAAACGGCAGCTCGACATTTCCTTCTGGAGGGAAAAGTTCACCTGAATATGAGTCAAACAGGGCAGGACAGATGGGTGTATATGTGTGTATAAGACAGCAAGAAAAAGAGGCCGTGACTAACAATGATTCATGGTTTACTAACACGTATCTGTCCAATATTTTATATTTGTGTCTACATTTACAACCAATGATTTGCTTATTATGTTGCACACAGAGGTTGAAAATTTATCCAATGCATATACACATCATTTACCATTTATTTTTGTTCTTTTTGGCCTTTTCTCAGATCCTGCATCATGGTTATGTGGGTTTCGCTCGATATATTCAGAACATATTCATATTACTTTGTGATTTCTTCATCACCCTGAACAATCTGTGAAGGTTTTCCAAAAGTAATAATAATATGTATAAGACAGGAAAGATTACGAATATTTATGACGGTTTTATTTCACAAAATCCATCTGAAAAAGAACTTCATCTCCCAGGAGCGATATACGCAAACACAACGTATCAGATTGAGTTCGATTCCTTTCGTCGTGTAAATAAACTCAAATGGTTTCCATGGTAGACTTTGCAGTTTTTTTAATGGTATTGTATTGTATTAATTGTATTGTATTAACTGCTGGAGCATGTGCAAAGTGAATTGACTGTAATTAATGCATTTCTTTTCTCTAAGTGGATTGATTTTTTTTTCCTAAGTAAAGTGGATTGCAGAAAGTTACAAAGATGTAATTCTGAAATGTAAAGCAATGAGGTTTGATCACCCGATTTTGTTTAATTGTGCTCTTGGGAATTTATCAGACACACTTATAGAGAATGACTTATTCTTTACTCATTCGCATCTTTTTTTATGTATTAAAAGATTTTTCTGTACTTCCATAGTACATATGGTTTAATACCATGAAGAGGTCTTAGGCACCCTCACCAAATACACCAAAACCAGCTAGTGTTTGTGGAATTGTGCTGCTAAGTTACGGCAGGTTTATAGCAAGGTTATAACTGATCTACATATACTGTCATAACACCCAGTCTATACAGTATATGTAGACTCTTACAGGATTATGAAAAATATGAACATGTTCTTGTTTTCTAACATGATTTGATATTAATCAGTTGTCTATCTTTGGTAAACATATTTCTATGGTGCCTCTATAGCACATAAAATGTAGTAAAGTCCTTACTAGGGTGCTTTTATGGTATAAAATGCAGTAAAGGGTCCACTGGGCACAACTCTGGTACATAAAATGCAATAAAGTGCCCACTAGTGTGCCTCCATGGTACGTCAAATGCAATAAAATAGCCACTGGGCACAACTATCGTATATAAAATATCGCGAAGTGCCCCCTAAGGTGCCTCTGTGGTACATCAAATGAAATAAGGAGCCCACTGGGCACATCTCTGGTATATAAAATACCGTAAAGTGCCTACTAGGGTACCTCTATAGTCCTTAAATTGTAATAAATTTGCCACTATGGCACGTCTAAGGTAGATTAAATGCAGTTACATGCGCACTAGGGTGTCTTAATGCTACAAATGTTATAAAGCACCAACTAGGGCGCCTCTATGGTACTTAAATCGTACTAAAGTGCCCACTGTGGTGTTTCTATGGTACATAACTTGGCACCTTTGTGGTATAACAAATGCAGTAAAGTGTCCACAGGGTGTCTTTATGGTCCTTAAACTGTAATAAGTGTGCTTCTGTTGTAAATAAACTGCAGTACAATACACACTGGGTGCCTCTATGGTACATAAAATGTAGTAAAGTGCCCACTGGTGTACCTTTATGCGACACAAAATGCAGTAAAACTCTTTAAATTGTTTTGAAGTACCCACTGTGGTGCCTCTATGGTATATAATTTGCAGCAAAGTGCCCACTAGGGTGTCTATATGTTACATAAAATGCAGTAAAGTGGCTACTGGATGCCTCTGTGGTATATAGAATGCAGTAAAGTGCTCACTGGATGCCTCTGCTGTATACAGAATGCAGTGAAGTGCCAACTAGCTGCCTCTGTGGAACATAAATGGCTGCAAAGTGAATACCGGGTGGCTATATGGCACATAAATGCAGTAAAGTGGCCACTGGATGCCTCTGTGGTATATAGAATCTAGTAAAGTGCCAACTAGCTGCCTCTGTGGTACATAAATGGCAGTAAAGTGCCCACCGGGTGCCTCTTTGGCACATAAAATTAGTTAAGTGCCGTCATGCAAGGAATTGAATAGGAAATTAGAATAATTATAGTTATATTCTTGATGTTCCTGCACCTCGTCCATGAGAACTTTTCCGTGCTGCCAGTTTTACTGACTCACCGGCATTTCTACAGGAAGTGTTGAGCGGTGGTTTCGGGAACGCGCGCGAGCACGGGCCACACGTGGGGAGCCCTGGCGCCTGTAGACACGCGTGAGCGTCCGTGTTTTTATTTAATTAAATTTTTTTTCAGCCATGGTCTCTGTTCGGATCAACACCGGCGTGAATCTATTAAAAGTGAAAGAAGTGCGCGCGTACGGCGCAGTGCACGCGTCGCTCCTCCCTTCTCTCTCTCTCTCTTTCTCTCCATCTCTCTCTCTCTCTCTCTCTCTCTCTCTCTCTCTCTCTCTCTTCCACGCGCGTGTGTATGAGTGTCGCTGCGGCTCCTCCCGCATGCGCTCAAAACGAAACGGGAGCTGTATCGCTCGCACGCGCAACTCGCCTTTCCTTAACCACGTCCCCGCGCGAAACCGGCTCAGCGCAGCGCACGAGAACGCGAGCCGCGGAGGCACGGGTGGGGGCGCGCAAACGCGCGTCCACGCACCCGTGGTGGTGGTGGTGGGGGGGTCTCGGTGGAGTTTCTCGGGGAAAACGAAGCGGAAGTACTCGTGAGTGTTGCAGAGACGGTGCACGGCGAGCGCACGGTGCGAGACGCGTGCGTATGCTTTCCTTTTTTCTTTCCGCCTGGATGGGACATGTTGAGTGCAGGATTGTGCGATGTGAAGGTAGCTTCTTGGATTACACACGAGTGACTTTCGTGACTGCTGAATGAGCTGATGTGGTGGTGATTGTTCTGGGTCTCTCCATCAAGCCCCTGACACACACACACCCACACACACAAACACACACACACTTGTTTCCTGTCTGGTTTCCCGGCACCAGCATGGCAGACATGAACTTTACCACGATTCCGTACGTGTCCGAGAACCAGGCGTTGAATTACACGCGCGGCTGCTCGCTGACCAAAACCGCTTTCCAGTTCTACTACCTGCCTACAGTCTACATCATCGTCTTCATCACCGGCTTCATTGGGAACAGCCTGGCCATATGGATGTTTGTGTGCCACATGAGACCGTGGAGCAGCATTTCGGTGTACATGTTCAACCTGGCACTGGCGGACTTCTGCTACGTGCTCTCGCTTCCTTTCCTCATCTTCTACTACTTCAACAAAACCGACTGGATCTTCGGCGATGTCATGTGCCGCCTGCAGCGCTTTATCTTCCATGTCAACCTCTATGGGAGCATCCTGTTCCTGACATGCATCAGTGTGCACCGTTATTCCGGTGTCGTTCACCCTCTCAAGTCTCTCGGGAGGCTCAATAAGAAGGACGCGGTGCGCACCAGCGCCTTGGTGTGGTTCGTGGTGATCGCCGGGATCTCGCCGATCCTTTACTACTCGCGCACGGGACCCAAACGCAACGTCACGACCTGCTACGACACGACCACCGAGGACGAGCTCTCGGGTTACTTCGTCTACAGCATGTGCATGACCGTGTTCGGATTCTGCGTGCCCTTCGTGGTCATCTTTGGCTGCTACGGGTTCATCGTCAAAGCGCTCATTTACAACGATATGGACAACGCGCCACTCCGCAAGAAATCCATCCACCTGGTCATCATCGTGCTCGCCGTCTTTGCCGTCTCCTACCTGCCCTTCCACGTCATGAAGAACCTCAACATGCGAGCCCGGCTCTACTTCCAGAGCCCTGAGATGTGCGAGTTCAACAACAGGGTCTACGCCACCTACCAGGTCACCCGGGGTTTAGCCAGCCTCAACAGCTGCGTAGATCCCATCCTCTACTTTTTAGCCGGGGACACATTTCGACGGCGGCTCTCCAGGGTCACAAGGAAAAATTCCAGGAAGGGTGAAGTCGTGCTGCAATCCAAGAGCGAGGAAACCGCTCTAAACAGCCTGCCGGAGTATGGCGAGAACGGGAGCAGACCGCTCTGAGGATTCAGGAACTTTTTTCCACTGTGCACTGACTTTTTACAAAAAAAAAGCACTGATCGTATCAAAAAAATGTGATGCTAAAAAATTCATGAACACTATTGAATATCAAGCCGTAAGCCAGTGACTGGACATTCCGTACACGTGGAATAACAGGATTCATGTACGTGATTTGATGTGACACGTACTGTATATAATCGTTGTTCTCACTGTAATTGCTTATCATGTGAATATGCATTCATTGTACTGTACTATCAGTATTGTCAGTATTATTCGAACTGCACCCTCGCGATGGACGAACCATCCGATCAATGCTCAGTCCACAGGTTAGATTAGACAAGCGAGCGGTGCTCTGTATTATCCGAGTGCAACACAATTAAAAGAAGTACTATGACCCGAGGCCGTCTATATTTCCTCCTCGATTGAAAGAGAAGACGAGAAGACGTCAACTGCGAAATGGTTTTGAATAAATAAAAAACAAGACGTGGTAAATGGAGGACTTGCTTCCACAATCCGTCTCTCAGTCCCTGTGGACGATCCGTTATTTCTCGCCGATAAACAAAGCTGCGTTGTAGTTTTTCCGAAGGTAAAATCTTATCCAGGATTCGCCCCCTCTGGCTCATGAATATGCTCCAAAAAAAACAGTAGACAAACAGATATGAAAAATCGAACACTCACAAGACTCGTCATACAAATTTAGCACCTGTATTTGTTTTATTAGTTTTAGAAGTTCCAGAAGGCGTTCTCATGAGCAAAACCACGTGATTGCGTCGATTCCACAGAAAATTAATTCCTACTAGATAAAGACGTTTTGCCTGTTGGGCCTGAAATTGAGCCGAAATCGACCCAAAACTTGTTTTTATCAGCACCTGCATGGACACTTATTCCAGATGCTGAGAATATGCAAATTAGCAATCCAAATGTAGAATTAGACAGAAAATCAATGCAATCCAGTGCATTAAGTATCAAAAGTATAAATACAATTGATAAATAAACGGAATATGATCGCTATTCGATGCTGTCTGGTGAAATGACCCTCGTTTTTGCATATTTGTTTTAAAGGTTTTTCCAAGAAGAGTTAACACTGTTTGAGGAAAAACCTATGTGGGTGTAAATGAAAGTGTGCAAACATGGCTCTTACTGAAAGTAGCTGAAGCAGTTCGGTTCTCCCGGTTCTTCAGACTTCCCAAAAACATTAATAGATGTAAATTAAGGTCTGGATGGGAATGTCAATGAGAATGTGAATATGAATGTGGAACCCTGACCAGGATGAATCTTACTCTTACTGAAGATGGCTGAACCAGGTATTAGAATACAATCACAATCTGAGAATCCAGGCGAAACCAGATCAAGCGATTTTGGATATCGCGCCATAGTCTTGCCAAACCTCATTATACGAATACCATAAATGCCACAGAACATGCAGATCGGAATGCTTTGAACTTAAAAAACTGCAGGAAGCAAATCCGGTCCTGACTCGCCCGATGCCTGGCGAATAAACGGCCGGGGTTAATTCGGAGAACAGTGATAGCTGGTGGCAGTTAGATTTCCAATCTATTAATCCTCGAGCTCACGTATGGCCACGATTATAGAGTGTTTTTTAAAGGACCGGGTTTGTCTTCAAAGTGCGTATTAATATGCAAATTAGCTCGTGGAGGATTTTGCTCATAAAAGTGAAGCGAAGCGTGAAATTTATCAGCCTGCTTTCCTGAGGCTGAGAAAAAATTTCCATTATC
This sequence comes from Silurus meridionalis, assembly GCF_014805685.1. NCBI lineage: Eukaryota > Metazoa > Chordata > Actinopteri > Siluriformes > Siluridae > Silurus > Silurus meridionalis. The sequence continues at coordinate 4,099,482 of NC_060896.1, read as the reverse complement.
TTTAACCAAAAAAAGCTCTGCATCACAGGCACGAGGTGAAAGACACGCGTCCTTGTATTCTGGCTTAATTCGATCAGACTTTTGCATAATAGCGCAAAGGCAACACGAGCTATTCTTTTAAATCTGGACCTTTCATTCGAAACGCTCTTACAGACAGACGATCTTTCGCAACGGGGATTTGGACATTTCATCACAACATTTGCTGGATGAGTCGTTCTCAGGAGTGGATATAAATAGTAGGCTGCAAAAGTTTGCGCACCCTGCATGCATATCGTGTTTTAGATTTCCGTCGATCTCTACTGTTACTGTAATGATGTAATAATAATATGATCTTAAAGCTCATCTAATGCTCATCTTCAGTATTTTGTATTTTTGGTTTTTTCTTTTAAAAGTTGAAACTTATATTAACTCAATACAAGTCCCTGCACTGCTTTCGTGAAAAATAAACAGCAAATTGCAAACAAATTTTTCTATTGATTTTAACCCTTTGGTTCATTAAACCTGGTTTTACTTTTATAAACAACGTTTTACATGCAGCTGTGGAAACACCTAAAAATATACACAAACCCTCAAAACAACACCCATCCCTTCAAATCGTACTCGATTGACCTAATTCTGTGATTACGGATATTATAATACACATGAATTAAACTTAATTTGTATTATATAATAGATTATACTTCCACATTAAATCCATAAGGGCACAGTTTGCCCCTCCACTCTTCAGGGAAGATGTTCTACTAGGTTTTGGAGTGTGCTTACGGATATTTGTGTTCATCAGCCACAAGGGTATGAGTTCAAGACAGGTACTGATGAAGGTGAGGAGACCTGGGGTGCAGTCAGCGTTCACATTCAACCCGAAGGTGTTCAGTAGGGATGAGATCAGAGCTCCATAGCAGACCACTCAAGATCTTCCACTCCAAACCTTGTAAACCAGATCTTCTACCACATCCAAAGACATTCTATTTAATTGTGTGCTTCCAGCTTTGTGGAGAAGAACCACATATAGCAGGAAAGGTCAGATATCCCAATACTTTTGTCCATATAGTGTGTATACTGTGTGTATATATATATATAGTGTGTATACTGTGTGTATATATATATATATATATATATATATATATATATATATATATATATATATATATATATATATATATATATATAGTGTGTATAAATAAAAAAAATGCAGTTCTTCTCATGTTGCTATGGTTTAACTGCTTTCCTACACAAAAATAATTAACTGATCTTTTCTTTTGTGTGTGTGTGTGTGTGTGTGTGTGTGTGTGTGTGTGTGTGTGTGTGTGTGTGAAATCCGAGATCATGTCTACTGCACCAGCACCTGCAAATCCGCTCTTGCAACATACTGACTTTGGCGGTACAAACTTTGGCACTTTGTCAAGCAGGACGATTTCGCAGTGTTGATGAAATGATGTCATCAGTTTAAGTGGGAAAAAAAAAACCTCTAATGCGTTGCGAAATTGCTGCTTCGAGTGCAAATAAGATTTATGCCTCTGTCGCTTCCTGTCCCACTTTCAGCGTTATCTTTTTTTTGCTGCTCGTGCCTATGGGTTTTCACCAATAGAGTTAGTGTTACACTTCTCACACCTCCCTCCCTTCCCTTTCCTTCTAGTTCTTTCTCTCTATCAGTGTCACTCTGCTTTTCCTTTCACTCTTCAGGAAGAAGGAACAAAGCGTGAGGGAGAGGCAGATTTGCCTTTCCAAGCCTGTCTTTGTATGTAGGATAATGGAGTGGTTAGGGATGCGGGACAGGGCAGCCCACTGGCATATTGGGAGCCTCAGGATGGCATTGAATTCCCCCTGGCATAAATATCCTTCGCTGTAGAAACCTTGTTGCTTTGGACTGATGAAGCACTGGGTTACAATTACAGGGTTGGGAATCTATGTTAATTGAATCTATGGAAACCCAAGGAATGTGAATTCACAATTAGGTTCACTGTTAGCTAAAAAACACAACCATAACTAAGCAGTGGTGGACAGTAACCAAGTAAATGTAATTTGTTACTATACGCAAGTATTTTTTATTTTCACCTACTGAAGGGGAGACTTTAATTTATTTCCACGGCAAATATCTTTTAACTTTCTACTCAATTTTGTGAAATCAGTCGTTCCTTTTTTATTCACGAGGATAAAAACATAACTGGTCAAACATGCAACAAGCAACCATTCAGAGGGCTCGCTCTGTTTTAAACTCGTTCTGATTGGCACTTGGTTTATCTACTCATCGTCAGTTTAACATCAAGCAGAACATTTAAAGAGGAATAAATGATGAAGAAACTCCAGACGCGAACTCCCCACAACACACGTGACCTCATTTGCGCAATTGTTTTGCTAAAGTAGTTGAAAAGAAGGTTTTGGGCTTGTGATCATTGTAATAGAAATAAATCAGTGTTTGAGTCATTAATATCATTCTATTAATAGATCAGTGTGCTGAGACATTCGAGTCTTTTCACATAAACTGAGTTAATTAAGTAAAAAGTCTAGTGATAAAAATGATAATTGAAAATTATAGTTATAATAAATCATAATATTTTGGACACTTAAGTACATTTAAGGTTAAAACTTTTGTATTTTTAATAAACATTTAAAAGGAGCACTTTTACTAAAGAAATATTTTACCTTCTGTATCTTTTACTCAACTACATGGTTTGTGTACTTCATCCAACATTGCAAATGAGAAATCCAACCTACTGAATATGTCAGAACACCAATTTCCAGAATTCAATGCTGCTTTATGACACAGTTTACGCCTGAGACTTGGTGTTGAACAGACTGAAAGACGTGTGGCATTGGAGCACTGTTTTCAGATGTTAAACATGAAATGAGGATTAAAATAAACTGTTGAGGATCAAGTTTTAATCATAAAAGTTCATATAAAAGTCTCTTTAGATTCTTTTATTTACCTTTAAAAGACATTACCTGAGCCAGAGGTTCCAGTTTTCTCAGAAAGTGCTCTCTGTTGAGCTCAGATGAAGATTCTCACCACTTTACCTCCAAACATTCATAAATCTCCACTAACAAGTTCTGAAGCAGTCGTTTTTTTTTGCAAAATGATTCTGTACCTCCACTTGAGGATTTCATGTGCAATTTGTTATCTCTTTGTTTGTGAGTGTGTATGTTTGCGTTTGAATGGCGGCGCTTGCTGCTGCTTGTTCGGGACACTTGCACGTGTTTGCTGTTTGTGTAGTTCAGGACGTAGCCTCCCACACAAAGCCTGCGTTCATGAGACAGGCCTGCTGAGGCATGAACAGCTCAACAATCCTGCCTTCCTTCTCTCTCTCTCTCTCTCTCTCTCTCTCTCATTCTCTCAATCACTCACTCATTTACTTTCTTTCCCAGTCTTTTCACTTTTTCTTTATTGGTATGTTACACAGTGCTTAAACATATCCACTGATGCAAAGAAGAAAATGGAGGGAAAGAGGAAAAGAGCTGGAGGGAACAAAACCTTTCTGTGGTGGAAGAATAACGTCCCATCAGGGGAGGCAATCGACTGTGGCAGGGAGTTTTTGGGTGAAATACAGTCGCTCTGTGCCAGAGGCTTTATTTTGTCTTTGGGGTAGCAGGACATGCCAGTTCTTCCTGCCTGATGTCCAGCGAAATGCATGTAAAGTGTTTAGGATTGTGTTTTCAACATGTAATCAAGTATATGAGCTTTTTGAACAATAACAGCAGATAAAATTGTGTATTTTTGGTCAAATTCAGATGGTTTCTTTCCATACATCATAGATTACCATCCAGTCTTACGAAAAGCACAGGAAGTTGGAGTAGATAAGCGTGCTTTAGAGATACACAAACTGTTTTTTTTGGCCTGGGTGTGTACGAGTCAAAGTTTTGATTATATTAAATATAATCGTACTAGATTTACTAATTACATCATAATTTTATACCGAATGCTAAAACTGTTTCTCTTGTTGTTCCTGTGTTTCCAGTTTACCAGTTTCCTTTCACTTCATTAAAACATGCTGGATGAAATATGGAGGAAATACAGAGAGAACATTTGAAATATCTAAAACTCTGCAATGGACAATAATTTGAGCTCATTACAATCGATCCCCAATCTGAGACACAATCTAATGCAGGTAATAATAATAATAATAATAATAATAATATATTTAACTTTGTTGCACCTTTTCTCATCTCAACAACCATCACAATAAAAAACAGTGCAGATAAACAAACAGATCTAATTTAATAACTTCTTGTTTAAGCATGTACACACACTACATTTCCCACAAGCCACTGCTGGGCACATTTTTTTATTTTGCTCTGAATTATTTTTTCCTCACACCTGAGTGACTAGGAACAGAAAATTGTTCAATCATGACTTCTTGTTTCACAGGGGTATAAATATGAGGTAACACATAAGCCGAATTCCATTAGTCATTCATGATAATGGATAAGATGAATAAGATGCAGCTGTAATGTTCAGCAAAAAGGTTGTTGAATGACACAAAATGGGTCAGTAAAGAGCCACTGTGGATGGATATGATTAGTGGATATATGAATATACATAGCGGATGTATGGATATGAATAGTGAATGTATGAGTTGTTTCTTACCATTTCTCTTGGACGAGCGGCTGCTGCGTGTGAAATTTTCAGTTTGAGTTTCTATCGAAACAGATTTCAGCTTTCACATCATGTGCTGCTGGGGTCAAAGATAATTAGACTGCTTTATATGGTCATTCCAGGTGTCCAGTAACTTTAGCTTTTTCGCGTGATTTGATTGGATGGTCAGAGACTTCGTAGCACAAGTTCAACTATATGAGTGTGGATTTAATAGCTGGTTTTTCATTTTCCACACTGACTGACAGAAGAGAAGAAAATGGATTTGGTTGCAGGTATACTCATAAGGACATTTACAAAACGGACATTTTTCAATGGACATCATGAGGTCGGCAAAACAGCCAGAACCATTTATACTTGAATGTAGAATTTGCACAAAAACACACAATTTGCCTTCATTTCAAATCCCAAGGAAAACTGTAACGCACAAAAATACACGGCCTGACAATGGTTAGTGGTTAGGATGCGGCGTTCTCACCGCTGTGGACTGGGTTCGATTCCCAGTCAGGGAATCATTAGGGTTGCACAAGACAGTACACTCTTAGTGCCGGTCCCAAGCCCGGATAAATGGGGAGGGCTGCGGATCATGAATACGGATGATCCGCTGTGGCGCCCCCTAATGGGAGAAGTTGAAAGAAAGAAATTGCATATTTTTGTTTTTGCTGCAGCAAGCAATTAATTGGAAGATTATGAATCTGTGTTAATTGATATTATATAGCGAGATAGTACACTTCTGTACATTATCATGAAGGAGCTGAGCAGCAGATCCAGTCGTCATCCTGATGAAGGGACGTTTCCACGACCTCAAATGCCACAACCGACCACAGCTTATGTACAGCAGCTCTTATTATTAATGGAAAGTCCTCTTTATGCTGCTTTTAACCTTTCAGCCCAACAGGTATTGGCTTTTTTCCTGCTTTTCTTAGTATAAATGGATGATGTGTGTCTATCGATTAGCTGAGGAATAAAACTACAGAGCGTGACCTTCAGTGATTGGATATACTATCTGTGGGCTGTAGACACTGATTAACTGAAGAACATGTGAACCATTCATTTATATCTTTTCTTCTTTCATTTGTCCTCCAGATCGATAATAGGGAGGCGGCTGAATATGAATACAATGTTCGGTGCAGATGTTAAGATAATGTGCAGCAGAGGTGAATAGGGGAAGCGGGAGCTCAGTCGTTAGGATGTTGGAATTCTGATCGAAAGGTCATGAGTTTAAATCCCAACACTGCCAAGTTGCCACTGTTGGGCCCTTGAGCAAGGCCCTTGTAAGGTGCCCACCCAATGGCCCAATGCTTAAACCCTTAACCTTCAAGCGTTCACTTGTATAAACTGTAAGTCGCTCTGGATAAGTAAAAGAATAGGTGGCATCCTATAGGCTACATCAACATGAACCCTGATCTGATCTGAAACTTTTACCATTTTAAATGTAAAATATTTGGAAACACACATCTTTATACTGTGCGTGTGTAAAAATATAAGACGCTTCATTCTGAAATATTTCAGCTGTCAGGCTCTTTGAGTTAAAGTACAGGGTTTTAAATGCACAGGTAAAGAATTGGAGTCGTTGCTAAGGATAAGCTGAGGCTATAAAGTTTTTTGTATTGAGCTGAATAGGTTACATGAAAATTGAGACTTGGTAGCCCAGTGGTTAAGATATTGGATGTCTGATTGGAAGGTCAGCTGTCTCTGTTTGGACCTTAAACAAAGCCCATAACTCTTAACTGTACAATACTTATTGTATGAAAATAAGAAAACGGTAAGTCACTCTGGATAAAGTTTCGGACAAATTCCCTGAACGTTTTTTTGAATGTCGCTGCTGTCTCGGTCCACACTACAACCCCAAAATGGCATTTTCAGATTTTTTTTTTGGGAGAGCTCAGTCTCGAAAAGTTTCATTCTTGACCAAATTGGAGGAAAATTGTTGTGATTTTACTGAGAATTTGTTGTGAATTTATTCCACTTTACATTTTCAGTCAGACAGGTTTACAGGGAATCTGGAGACTGGAAGGTAAAGCAACTCAAATCCACTCCAGAGGATTTTATTTTCATGCATCGTCAAGTGACAGGTCAGACATTAAGCTTGTGCAGTGCTGCAGAATGCATGACATTTTCCTAGAAACTGCGTAGTGCTTCTGGGAAATAGTACCAAATAATTTATATGACTGTAAAGCCAACACAGGAAAATAAAAGAACTGGTCAAGACCTCTTTCAGAGTTATTTTGGATAGTTCAAGTTATTTAGTTGTCAATTATTTAATTATTTACATTATGAAATGTATTATACTTGGATAATAATGAATTAATGAATTATATATTTTTTATGTAAAATTATTTTATTATCTACCATACGCTTAAATGTAAATAAAAAAAGAAAAAAGACAAACATGTATATTTAAATTTTATTTTTTAATTTAATATAATTGTTTTGCTATTTATTTTTTATTAATCATATTAGTAAATACACCATGCTTGGAAAATACAAAACTTTTGATTTAATATAATTTATTTTTATTATTTACATTATTTTATGTCGAACAATATATATAAAAAGATTCATTTATTTTATTAGATTTTTTTAAGTTGGTTTACGTCACGTCATCATTATAACTCATGCGTGGAAAATGTAAATAAAAAATCGTATATTTTATTTAATCACCATGATTACAAATGCATTATAACAAACAATTATGTGGTGTTGCCTCATGACTCGGTTTTGTTTTCAGAGAAGAGAAATTTCCCAGTGAGTTTAATGATGTGTCTTGAAAAGCACAGGAAAATATGCATGCGTTCAATAGGCCTTATATTAATGCAGTATAAATATTAGCAAATTTTATACACTGATATACAACCTTACTGATTTACTGGCAAATGTTTGTGGTCACCTGAATGTAAGATTTGTTTGTGCTTTTAAACATCACATTTTACATTTTACTCCCCAAGTGCTGCTATAGAGAGAGAGAGAGAGAGAGAGAGAGAGAAAGAGGGATAGAGAGAGAAAGAGAGAGCAACAGGGGAGAGAGGGAGATAGAGGAGAGTGAAAGAAGTGAGAGAGGCAGTGAAAGAAAGGAAGAGAGAGAAAGGGAGTTAGAGAGGGATAGAGCGAGAGAGAAAGAAAGAGGGACAGAGGCAGTATGAGAGCAAGAGAAAGGGAGAGAGAGATTGAGAGAGAAATAGAGGTTGTGAGAGAGAGAAAGAGGAAGAGAGAGAGGAAGACAGGAAGAGAGATATAGAGATATAGGTACAGAGATTGATAGAGAAATAGAGGTAGAGAAAGGGAGAAAGAGAAATAGAGACACAATGAGAGCGAGAGGACAAGAGAAAGAAGGAGGGAGAGGGAGTGAGAGAGAGAGAGATCTACAGCATTATCTCTTATCATATCACACATCCTGTTTCTGGAAGTTGTGTGTTTGTGTTTCTCGTCCAGCCCATGAGCAGCATGTGACCTCTTATACACACTGCCAGAAGTCATGCAGCTGTACAAGTTATGTGTATGTTTTGTGGTCGCATTGTATTTTGTTGTCATGTTCAATGTTTGCTTGGGGTAAATCCTGACCTTGAAACACACACACACACACACACACACACACACACACACACACACTCACACACAGATGTGACCACAAGATCTGGAAAAGCTGCAGCATGTTTCTGATTATAGCCGTTAGAAAATCCAGTAGAGTTTATACAACACAAAACTACACAGGACTGAGAAAGATCCACTTTTAGTCACAAATACAAACTCTTCTATAATCTTCTTTAAAAATTCTCATCCAAGAAATTATATAATCTTTATTGGTGTGATTGGATTTTGAGTGAAAGCAGCTGTGTGTTCTTTTAAAGAGGAAGAAGAAGGAAAAGAAGAAACAGGCTCATGCTCTTATAGAGACACATGACCTTTCTTTTAGTGTTTATACAGAAGGATAAATACACATACATACAAACATACATACATACATATATACATACATACATACATATATACATACACTATATTTCCAAAAGTATTGGGACACCTGGCCTTTCCTGCTATATGTGCTTCTTTTCCAAACTGTTACCACAAAACTGAAGGCACTCAATAGAACATCTTTAGATGCGCTATAATAACATTTTGCATTCACTTGAACTTGGGATCTCAAAACCTGTTCCAGCATGGCAGTGCCCCTGTGCACAAAGTGAGCTCCTTGAAGATCTGGTTTACATGCTTTGGAGAGGAAGATCTTGAGTGGCCTGCTATAAAGCTCTGATTTTACAACTTCCACACAAGCTGATGCTGGATCTGTGATGATCACAAATGTTGAGCTCAGTAGCTCATAGTTTTATAACCATATGGACTGTAGAAAGAACATTATTTATAATCACACACTCCAGTACTCATGTTAGTTCTCACTCTCCAGTGTTCTGTATTGTTGAAAGATTTATGTTCAAACTCTTGATGTCACTCAAATGAGGATGGGTTCCCATTTAGAGTCTGGTTCCCCTCAAGGTTTCTTCCTCATGACATCTAAGGGAGTTTTTCCTTGCCACAGTCTCCAAGGCTGCTCATCAGGGATAAACACACATCGTTCACCTTAACTGTTGATTTCTGTAAAGCTGCTTTGAGACAATGTCTGTTGTGAAAAGCGCTATAGAAATAAACTTGAACACACAAGTTGCTTACGTTAAGTTACAGCAGCTATAATAACTGTTGCGGAGAACAAGAAGCAAAAAAAGGTGAGATAAAGGTAAAGAGAACAAGACACAAAAGAAGAAGGTGATGATGATGATGATGATGATGATGATGGTGAAGATAATTTAATGAAAAAGAAAAACATGATAATGAGGAAGTTGAGGATAATAATAAAGTGATGGAGAAGTAAAGAATAAGATGATGATGATGATGATGATGATAAGGTACTGAAAAAGATGATGATGGTGATAAAGGAAAAGAAGAAGAAGAAAGTAAGGAAGAAAAAGAAAAAGAAGTGATGAATAAGAAAGTCATTTAGGGGATGTTAATGATCAAACCTTCATCATGAAGAATCTCTTGTTTTATTTGTGACTTCTTACATCAGTGTTAAAATCAGCCATACAATTTCATGTGTGAGATTCCACTGTATAAAATATAACATTATAACCAATATATTAAAACATGTGCATTCATATAAACCTGTCATCATAATACTGTTCCAGAAAATCACCACCTCATGCTGAATTAAAGAATGGAGTGTTCAAGAACACTGTGGCGTGACATGAATATCAGGAAACAGGAAACAGGGAAAAAGTCTAAATTTGATCTTTTGTTCACTTTTAAGACTCAATAAGGTCCTGACTCATTTATTACACTGTGCTATAAACAGAAGTAAAGGAAATAAAACCCAGACACCTTGATCAGGTTCTAACAAAGAACAAAGGGATTAACTCAGGAGATGCCTTTCCTGACCTTTGGTGACCTTCATGTGGTGCTTGTGTTCACTGTTAAATCCTTTGGTGTCACTGCGCAAAGATAAAAGTGACACAAAGATAATGTTGGATTCGTGGAGTGTGATGAGGGAAAGCAAAGTGAGTAAAGGATTAGAAGAAAACGAGAAGAGAAGATGGAAGCGGTTTGATGTCAGCTGCCTCAGGTAAGGTTTGTGTACGTGTGTGTGTGTGTGTGTGTGTGTGTGTGTGTGTGTGTGTGTGTGTGTGTGTGTGTAGTTTTAAAGCAAATGCAATCGATCCCATCTTACATAACTGCCTTTAACATGTCCTTTAAAAAAATCTGGAATATCCTATAAAAGCAGAGAGAGAGAGATTGAGAGAGAGAGAGAGAGAGAGAGAGAGAGAAATAGAGAGGGGGAAGAAAATAAAAATGATTAAACACGGTTTTATAAGCTGTATGTGGTCCTTCCCCAAATCACCTCCACCATATAAATGACCATTTACCATAATAGGCTCCACAAAAGCCGCAATTTTCTCAGAGTACATTTTTGGCCAGGACTCGTGCTGTTCGGCGCAGAAACCGAGCCAAAACCCTTCAATGAAACGACTTCTGCCAGAATACAGACACGGAGCATGTGCGGAATAAGTCGGAAATACAGTAAATACTATTAATCCTGTGACGAACTATTAACAAAGTCTGTGGATGACATTAGTCCTGATTAAAACGCTTAAGAAACGAGCTTCAGTAAATGAGAGCAGCTTTTTTTAATGCTTTCGCTTATCCTTTATTTTTCTTTTCTCTCAGTCTGAGCCCAGATAATAAAACCCTGCACTTACGATTTTACATTGTCATGAAGGAAAAAAATAACTGTATTGTTAAATCAGTTGAGAAGCTGTGATGCCTACTGCATATGTCAACGCTCATATATCAGTAGTGCTTTCCCGAGCTTTCAGTGCTGTCCTGTTATAATCAATCCACCTCTTAATACCATCATTATGACACCACGTCTATCGGTGTCAGACGGGAATCTCATACAGCAAGACTGAATGTCAAAGCAAGAAACCCAATGAACACAATGCAACAAGTCTCCTTTCACTGTAGCCACAGCAGCACCTCTCACATCACATACATCATCTCTCGCAGAAGCATCGATATTAACCTCATAAAATTATCTTCGATTTAATTAGCGAAAATTATCTAGTGCATTTTTGTGCATTATTTTCTGTGCATTACAGTTTTCCTAAAGATTTGAAATGAAGGCGAAGTAGAAATAGAAATAGAATAGAAATAGAATCTCCAATGTATAAAATGCTATGAAATAAAGAGAATAGACTATTGGGAATAATTACATTTTAAGAGAAGGCCCTGATGGCCTGCCACTTTATATATATATATATATATATATATATATATATATATATATATATATATATATATATATATTTTTACTATATTTCCAAAAGTATTGGGTCACCTGATCTTTCCTTCTATATGTGGTTCTTTTACACAGAGTGGATCTCAACCCTACTGAACACCATTGGGATGAATTGGAACTCTGACTGCACCCCAGGTCTCCTCACCTACATAAGTACATGCCTTTTCATAATACCCTTGTGGCTGATGAACACTAATATCCATAAGCACACTCCAAAATCTAGTGGAACATCTTCCCAGAAGAGTGGAAGTAATGATAAGAGCCTAAATGTAGAATGCAATGCTCTGGTTAAGGTGCTGGCTTACTGATCAGAAGGTTGGGGATTTAAGCCCTGGTATCACCAAGCTGCCACTCTTGAGCCCTTGAACACGGCCCTTAACCCTCTGTGCTCCAGGGGCGCTGTATCATTGTTGACCCTTCGCTCTGACTGCAGCTTCCAAACAAGCTGGGATATGCAAAGAAAATAATTTCACTGTCCTTTAATGTTTATGTGACAAATAAAAGCTATTCTTCTTCTTATGTATCTCTGTGTGTGGGCAGAATTACTGGAACCTAATAGTGAGTCTCAATCAGCTTCCTAGCTCCAAACATTGTGACTCATTCTGCAGTGTTAATGAGCTGGGGGCGGTTAAGTGGGCAACTAGGTTTGTGGCTGACCCCTTTTACCCTGAACACAGACTTTTTAAATCACTCCCCTCTGGCAGGAGGCTGAAGAACATCAGGACCAAAACCTCACGTTAAAAAAACAACTTCTATTCGCCATCCTCAACCAATCTCATCAATAATAACAGGGACCCACCATTATCTCTGACGTGCTTCCATTAACACTAACATTACAATGTAAACCTCACACTCTTCATCTCACATGTGTTACAATAAATGTGTTATATTGCAAACCTCCATTTTTTACTTATTCTGGATAAATGATCATTGCACTGCCTCGTTTACATTATTATTGGCACTGCCTCACTTTACACACCCATACAATCTGTATAAGTTAAGATCTTTATTTATTAATGTACTTCTTATTTTTTTCTTTTTATTGCACCCACACACCATGTCCTTGTACATGCATCCCATGGTACTTGGCAATAAAAAATAATTCTGATTAAGTACCCTGGCTCTCACACTAGGACACTGATGACATTTTTGCTGTTGTTTTTTCTCACATGATTGCATATTACACATTACATAAACACTGCCCAGGTATAACATTATGACATTATAACATTATGATTGATGAAATGAATAACACTGATTATCTCTTCATCATGGCACCTCTTAGTTGGTGGATTTATTTATTAAGCAGCAAGTGAACATTTTGTCCTCAAAGTTGATGTGTTTGAAGCAGGAAAAATGGGTGAGCGTAAGGATTTGAGCGGAATTGTGACGTCTAGACGTCTGGGTCAGAGCATCTCCAGAACTGTAGCTCTTGTGTGATGTGTGCAGTGGTCAGAATCTATCAAAAGTGCTCCAAGGAAGGAACAGTGGTGAACACGGACAGGGTCGTGGACGGCTGAGGCTCATTAATGCACGTGAGGAGCGAAGGCTGGTCCGTGTGGTCCAATCCAACAGACGAGCTCCTGTAGATCAAAATGCTGAAGAAGTTCAAGCTGTTGATGATCGATGGGTTACGGCTAATTTGGCAGCAAAAGGAGGACCAACACAATAATAGGCAGGTGGTCATAATGTTATACCTGATCAGTGTACATTGTAACAAAGCAAAATTGTTCATTCTAGAGAAATCCTGACAAAGGGACATGGCAGGGAAATCATAAACAAACACTTCATCTTTCACCTAGTTTCACTTTTACTCAGAGGCATTACAATGAGTCAACATTGAGAGTGCCATCTGTGGCACCGAACAGGAAGTGTCTGGACCTGCCTTGTTTCTGTTCCTTGTTTGAAGTGCTGGCATGCTGTATAAATGTCCTGATATTTTTAGTAGCACACACACACACACACACACACACACACACACACACACACACACACACACACCCACACCACACACACACGCAGAGGTAATTTCACACATACAGTCACTGTCCACTATTATACATTTTCTCATTCACACTCCATTATCCTGTTCTCAGGCTCTAGACTCAGTCGCTCAATAATATATAAACTCCTCAGGCTCCTCAGTCTGATCCAGACGGCTATCAGTCTCTACAGTGTGAGGGTCAATCCATCAGTCTGAGCCCTTCACTGAAGAGCGACGGGAAGAAATAAATGAAGCTGCTGTTGTAGGCTATTGGGAACCAGATTGGTGTGTGTGTGTGTGTGTGTGTGTGTGTGTGTGATAAATATAGGGTCATACTGACAAGCAACTAAACAAGAAGTGCAAATGTATTTTCTGTGTTCATCAATAAAACAAAGGCATGTGACATTTGAACAATTTTCACTTGTATGTAATCGACTCCTTTTACATTTTGTAATATTTGCTATCAAATAAACATGAAGGCTATAATCAAATAGACAAACGTTTGTGGACACTTGACTATTTGTAGTTGTTCATATGTAGTCCCCATTTGCTCTTATAATATCGTCATTCTTCTGGAAAGATGTTCTACTAGATTTTGGAGTGTGTTGTGAAGATTTGTGATCATTTAGCTCTTTTGTAAAGTCAGGTACTGCTGTAGGTGAGGTGAGGAGACCCGGGGTTCAGTTCCAATTCATCCCAATAGATTAGAGGTCATCTTTCACTCAAACCCATGTGGAGCATATCTTCATGGAGCTGAAGTTGCCATGCTGGAACAGGTTCAATTGAAGGGAAAATGTCACGCTTCCCCATCCAACTTTGTGGTAACAGTTTGAAGATGAACCACATAAGGCTGCAAAAGATGGCTGTCATAATACTTTTGAAAATAAATGTCGAATGTTGAAAAGAACGAAAAAAAAGCAGAGATCTCTGGGTTAGAACAGTTAGCGTGCTTTGCTAATCTTCCAGTGAAGCTACAGACAAAAGTATTGGGACACCTGACCTTTCATACTATATGTGGTTCTTTCCCAAACTGTCACCACAATGCCGGAGGAACACAATTGTATAGGACGCCTCTGGATAAGGTTGAATAAAAAATTTTCTTCACTCGAACCAGGAGACCCAAACCTGTTCCAGCATGACAATGCCCCTGTGCACAAAGCCAGCTCCATGAAGATCTGGATTATATGGTTTGGAGTGGAAGATCTCCTGCTATAGGGCTCAAGCCTCAACCCTATTGAACACCTTTGAGATGAATGTAAACTCTGACTGCACTCCAGGAGCCTCCTCACCTCACTTATATCAGTACCTAACACTCTTGTAGATCAAGAAGAGTGGAGGGTATTATAACAGGAAATGGGGACTTATCGTGGAATTAGATGTTCAGAAAGCACATACCAATCTTAGGGTCAGGATCCCACAATCTATTGTCCATATAGTATCAAATCAAACAACGATTTATTTGAGTCAGTATGTAAAGTTTGTTTATCGAGATAGCTGCAGGATATAGAGTACATTTTGCCTATTAGCATTTGTCATAGGCACAAGGTGGGACACGCTTCACCCACATTCGACGACAGCAGCCGCCGCGACACGCCCACGTGACACGAGCGACTTCTCGCCCGCTAGTGTGAGAACAGGGCGACGTTATAACACTGCGTCCCTGTTTGTAGTAATCAAGCTGAATATAATGACCTCAGCCATTATCAAGTAAATTAGCTTTTGAAAGCATTCCGGCCTACACAATTTGGCGGGACGCAAAAAAAATTAATGATGAAAGGATGAAGAGGGAAGTGAGCGTCTGCATGAACAAGCGTTTAGTGGCAAGGGCCCAAACCCGGAGCGGCACAAAAGGACAGCATTGTTGTTTAAGCACAGGCCCTGCAGTCATGCAGCTGAAGGATGAGTGCTGCGTGTCACAGCTATGCGATTGTCAGGGTTCTGTCGAAGACCCGGACATCAAAACGTATCCAGATGGACAAGAAAGTGTGGACACAGGCCCTTTCACACGTCCTGACAATAAGCGCCTTTCACGCCTGGTATTCAGTACGCATTAATACAGCGAGAGCAGGCAAGGGGTCACGCTGAGTCCTGCACTGAGAGTGTGTGCTACAACGCTCCAGTGTGAACCGTGACTCGTGTAGGCGGCTTAGCTTCATGATAGGCTCATCCAGATGTGCACATGGCTGTGTGCAGATGTGCAGCTGGAATGCGTAGCTGCCTGCATCAGGACTTGTTTTGTGACCAGAGAGGGATTTGGAGCAGAAATATTTGACGACACCTTCCAAAACAGCAAGATAGCAAAGTGTTCTCACGGTGTTTACGCTCGAATCCGTGGCTTAACAAAATTCGAGTGCTAAATCAGTAACTGGTGCAGATCTGTCACCACTTTATCTCAAATCTATGCTGTTAACATTCACTTGGTGTGAGAGGAGACATTGTGATTCAAGCTGCTAGTGAAATACCACCATAACAACAAAGGAAGCAGCTGCATAAATTCAAACTAGCTAGAGTTTACTCTCAACATTGATCTGAACGCTGTGCATGTGACATATTATATTTCAGAAGCTCAAAGCATTCATGTATATCAAAAAACAATTTCTTTACTTTTATCATAGGCTTAAAACGCATTCGAAGTCAATCTAGTAATGTTAGCTGATCAGTCAGCTACCAATCATCTGTTTTAAAAGCAGTTGAGTAAAGATTGATGCAAATGAAGGGAATAGTTCATTTGGTATAAACAAACAAATAAATACAAATTGAAGCCCAAAATATTAAGGGGATAAAATGAGGCTTTAGTAGAGAAAACTAAGCAGAAATGGTATCTCAAGTGTTAAGACTCTGGGTTACTAAAGCTTAACGTAACCCCCGTAAATTACTGTAATATTTCCAATGGCTGAAGAAGCTCAAAATTGGTAAAAAAAATTGCAATCAGAAATAGGTGTAACGATCTATTATTGGACTTATAATAAGTAATACTGGATCAATTTTACTTGTGAAATGGTGGATGGTGTTTGCTTAATGGTTAAGCCATCGGATTTCGGATCCAAATGTTGCGAGTTCAAATCCCAGCTTCACCAAATTACCACTTGTGAGCCAGGTTCTTAACACCATAGCTGCTCTATGAATTGAAGTTCTATAAAAGAGATAAAAGTCAGTCATTCTGGATAAGAGCATCTGCTAAATGCTGTGAATGTAAATGCTAAAAGCTCTGGGTAAATGTCCGGGGTTCAAGTCCGAGCATTGCCAAGGTGCCATTGTTGGGTCCCTAAACATCTCTGATCCATGGTTGCTGCATCATGGCTGACCTTAAGTTTCCTGGGTTATGCAGGACTGCTGAAATTCAGGCATTTAATATACTGTGAGAAATAACTGCACTGTGAGCTTAGTCAATAAGGTGTGGATTAATAGTAATCAGGTGAATGTGAACGTGACAGAGACAAAGTCTGTTGCCGGAAACTGTTGTCTCTGGCAGCCATATTTGTATGCGGTGTGGTGCTTTGGGAGTTCTTGAAGAATGCTTGAAGAATGCTGAGATGTTTTTTCAGAGAAAAAACATCTTGCATGCAAAAATAGCTAGCTAGCTAATTGTAAATATGGTTAGAAAGAAGGCATTAAAAGAGGGAAAGAGGGAGGAGAGAAGGGGGGAAGGAAAATAAAAATAATTGGTCTAACATCAGGATACAATGGAATTAATTCCCAAATGTCCACTTTGCCTTTATTCAGTTATACAGTAATTTATATAATATATTTAAGTGGTAATGAAATTTTTAGTATTGAATTATAGTATTGAATTATAATAAAAAGTGATTGTCAATGCCCTAGAGACCAATCTAGAGACAAATGAACAAATATGAACAAATTATCCTCTCTCTAATGGGCATCATATCATGTTCCTATTCATATGAGTAGAAAACCAATGCTTTGCCTTATACAGTGTAAAGGGACACACCAGTATATGCAGGGACAAATGTAAGTGGAAATCTAACAAGTAAATTTGCTTGAAAATCCCATTCCAGATCTATTTTCCCCTTAGACACCTGTCATAATGAGTCCCACTCGTTTATTATCTACTCTTCTGGGATATCGTGGGGGTGTGTTTGTGAGAAATTGTGTTAGTTCAGCTACAAGAACATTAATGACATCAGCCGCAAATTGTTAGGTGAGGAGGCAGTTTTTCAAACCCTCTGGACAACTTTGTGCTAAACTGGAACTGCCTCTTCGCCTAACAATTCCCACAACCATGCCCTGTGATTTATCGGGAAGACTTCCCAAAAGAGAAGAGAAGAGTGGGGTTTATTATGATTGTGCTGTATAATGAGAAATATATCTGGAATATGATTTTCAACACATTATGGGTTTGATGGTCAGATGTCTCGAAACTTTTTTGATACCAACTCATAGAAAAATGTCTGCTTTCAACTATGTGGCAACATTACAATAGTTTGGGGAATGTTTGGATGTTTTTCTTTTAATAAGAATAAATATCACCAAACATTATTGCAAGACCGTTACACCAAAATCACCCGACTCCTGACGGACATCTTTGAAACCACTGACTGTTTGTATACAAGCAATTCTGTATTTAACCAATTAGAATCCCCTATGCTGGAATATCAACATGGAACACTAGATTACAAAAACACCAAAACAGTAGAAGTGTGTGGTTTGTGGTTTGGTAAGTTACGTCCGAAGCACAAACACAAGAACAGAGAGTTACCATGCTAACACTTGCAGTGTTAAAGGAAAAAGGCTAACATACTTTTTAGGTACACTATGTGGTGTATGATTTATGCCTTTTCAACATTATACATTCAGTTCTCATAAAATCCTCCACTCTTCTGAGATGTTCCACTAGACTTTGTTGAGATTTGTGCTCACTGAGACACAGCGGTGTTAATAAAGTCAGGTGCTGATGTAGATGAGGTGAGGAGGTCTGGGGTGCAGTCAGTGTTCACATTCATCCCAAAAGTGTTCAATAGGTTTGAGATCAGAAGATCTTCCACTCCAACCCATGTAGGTGGAACAGGTTTGGGTCTCCAAGATCAAATCAAAAGGAAAAGCTTTTATCCTACTTCATTCAAAGATCAGTGGTGGACAATAAGGAAGTAAATGTAATATTTAACAAAATCGTACTTTTTAATACATTTCGTAAAATCATTCGTATATATTATTTATGACTGGATAAAAACTTAACTGGTCAAACACGCAGCAAGCCACCAATCAGAGTTTCAGGCTCCATGATCATTTTAATAGATTTCAATCAGTGTTTGACTCATTAATATCTTTCTATTAATAGATTGGTGTGTTAAAAGTCACATTAGAGCCTTTTCACATAAACAGAGGTGATTAATTGAAGAGTCTTGTGATCAAAAAGATAATAGAACATTAAAGACATCATAAATTATAGTACTTTGGATACTTAAGGACATTTAACGGCAAATATTGTTGTACTTTTACTCAAGTGAAAGTTTAAAGGGACACTTTTACTGTTACTTGAGTAATATTTTACTGAGTTTATCTCTACTTTTACTCAGGTACATGATTTGTGTATTTTGTCCAACACTGCCAATAACCTATACAATTGTGTGCCTTCAGCTTTGTTGTAACAGATTGGGGAGGAACCACACATGGCTGAGAAAGTCCCTATAAAAGCAGTAGACCAGTAGAGCGAATTTCCAGTAAATAAAAGAGCTCCAATATGCTCGTAGCAATTGCAATTATTCTTGAAAACCCAGGCGCCGACTAGGATGTAGACCGTCCTCTGAAAATCTCACACACGTGCCTTACAAATGCAGAAACTCAATCTGTGAGTCAATGATGGACATTGAAGCCTCGTTACCCTTTACGAGGTCATAGCGGTTGTAGGGTTGTTATAATACTGTTATCGATCATTGTAAAAATGCACCTCGAATAATTAAATAATTAATCGGTAATGCCGCCGTTAGCTCCGAAGCACTTTACCTACTTTCCAGCATTGCTCCAAATGGTCAATAAATAGTTAACGTGAAGTCATGTGAAGATGACTCTGAGTGCACTTCTTTCCTCGCGGCCCTCCGTTTACGTGCAGCTCACCTAAACGGATCAAATGGAGCGATCTTTGATTCAATATGGAAGCAAAGTGGTCTTCCGGTATCGATCACCTCGCTATTAGCTGTTATGATATTACAAAGAAACTAAATGAGGGAAAGAAAAAAAAAAACGGAAAAATAGAGTGCTCATGGAAAGATATTGTCAGGACGGATCGGGAAGGTGCGCAGGAGAGGGAACAAGTAGTGTTTTGATGTTTACAGCAAAACCACTTAACACAGGACCATTATCACAGAGACAGCCTTA
This sequence comes from Silurus meridionalis, assembly GCF_014805685.1. Taxonomy (NCBI): domain Eukaryota; kingdom Metazoa; phylum Chordata; class Actinopteri; order Siluriformes; family Siluridae; genus Silurus; species Silurus meridionalis. The sequence goes on along the minus strand of NC_060896.1, from coordinate 4,079,736 downwards.
TGGCTGTAAATTACATTTGGCAGACATTCAGGGGCGCTTTTTCCCTTTTACGTTTGTGCTAAGAGTAAAGACCAGGGAGACCATCACCGAGCAGAAACTACAGGAAGATTCGATACTTCATCTACAGGAATTTAATAGTAGTATTTTTTATTAATCCAGTTCCTGAGTTCACCTCGGAGACTGAGCTCCTGCATGGAAAACCAAAAGGCAGAGCTGAGAAGGTTGTTTTAGTTTTTCATTTAAATATAAGAAGAAACATGACTAATATTGCCAGAGTGCATCAAAATGTCTGATTACAAAGTCTAAACACACTAATCGTGATGCTACACTGGTTGCATATAACGTTCTTCGTATACGACTAAGCCCTGTTCATGATGATGCTCAGATCCGAATGGAAAATCAGAAGCATGTGTGGTATTTTCCTCCAGAGAACATTATAAATGTATGGATTTCAATAGTGTGTATGAGGATTTTCATTTTTAAATGATCCTACAGCTGACTGATTTCCAATTATGATGATGATGATGATGATGATGATGGGGTGTTTGAAAGCTTGATCTGACCCCTACGTCACAGAGGTGGGTGGAGGAAACCACACAAACCAGGACATCCCATTAGAAAATGCATCAGCTTTCTCCACCAAGCACCAAGTGGTCACTATGATGGTGTTCACCCTCTGTATTCTGCCTCTGTATTTCCTGCTTTATGTAATAGTACATTTGAGTCCTGTGATGCTTATATGGTAAAATGACAAATTACTGAGCTTATAGAGATCATGATCAGGTTCTAATGCAGGTCTGCATGGCAGAACTGAAGAACTGGATGCGGTTTTTGGCTTTTGTTACCTGTTCATGCAAAACTAGAGTGTGACAGCTTTCTGTGGTCCTTGTTCAGTGTGGTGCACACCATCATACCAAACAGCAGAGTGACTAATTAAAACTTTGAAGACACCTGTGACGCTAATTAGAGGAGACACTTTAACAGTTTAACATGTCCCTATGGTCTAATTATTTTCACTATATGAAGTGCCATGATTTTTGTCCAGACCAGTTTCATTAAATGCTTTTGTTGAACCACAATTCACAACCAATGTCTGAATTTCATTAGTTTTCATTCATTTTCAGTAAATTTTATTTAATATTTCTTTTATGCATTTTTATCAGTTGTTTTAATGACCATTGTGGCTTCTTTCTTTATTGGAAGACAATTTTGTCCACGTGTGTCTCCGTGGTTAAGGCATTGGACTTTGAATTGGAAGGTCACGAGCACCACCAAGCTGCCACTAATGGGCCCTGGAGCAAGGCCCTTAACACTCACCTGCTCAATTGTAAGTCGTTCTGGATACAATAAATTGTAATTATATATATATATATATATATATATATATATATATATATATATATATATATATATATATAGCAATAACAGCATGAACCTCTTCAGCAGTTTGATCTACAGGAGCTCATCTGTTGGATCGGACCACACGGACCAGCCTTCACTCCTCATGAGCATCAATGAGCCTCGGCCGCCCACGACCCTGTCACCGGTTCACCACTGTTCCTTCCTTGGAGCACTTTTGATAGACTCTGACCAGTGCAAACCAGAAACATCCCACACAGCTGCAGTTCTGGAGATGCTCTGACCCAGTCGTCTAGACGTCCACATACCAAGCTGACCTTCTGCTCCACATGAAGTGGAGTGTCAGAATGTATCCTTTTTTTAACGTTAAACCAAAATCTGAAGCTGTCTCACTGTACACACACACACACACACACACACATCTCATATAACAGCCATTCTAACAGGAACAATATGGAAGGAAATAGATTAAGGAAAGAGGAACCAAGTAGAGAGACAAGCACAGCCTTCTGATGAAGGAGAAATCGCCTTTGGTGGCTGTCAGGTGTCTGAGTGCAAGTCTGATAATATCAAAAGTACAAATGTGGAAGAATAAAAGAGGAATGGGTGCAGAGAGAAAGCAGAAATACAAACACTATCGTTTCATAATTTGGTGATTCTGAACTATTCGCTGTAAAACCTGTTTTGCATGTTGCTCGAGCACCATGTTACAGTGTCTTTGCCCTTCACTATGAAACACAGCCAAGGTTATTCTCAGAAGGCACAAAAGGGTCTCGGTATCAGTTTACCACCGATGCCTTTCTCTAAACGGAGGCTTTCCTGCAGCCTGTAGCACAGCTAAGACACCCCATTACTCCAACTCTGATAGAATCACGTTCCAAAGATATACTGGTATTTTAGTACTCAGTGTGGCGGCAAGTTAATCTCACAAGCCTTTCAATTAAATTAAAAAAAGTTTAAAATATTAATAATACAAAATATTTTTACATAAAATGGTGGTTTATCACTTCAGACTCCTTCATTCCCAGAACATTTGCCTTGTTCTCCAGAAACTAATTTGAATATACACAGTATTTATACGCTATAAAGTGCACACATACACTAATGCTTCGAGATGTGCAAGTTAAAGGAATTTGATTTACTTTGAATCAAAAGGTTGTGAGTTCAAATCCCAGCAGTGGTGGACAAAGTACACAAAACCATGTACTTGAGTTGAAGTACATTTTTACCAAGATTCACTCAGTCAAATATTTCCACCAGTAAAAGTAAAATTGCTCGCTTTAAACTTTTTTTTAAAAGTTCGAGTTTGGAGTTTCTTCATCATTTATTCCTCTCTTAATGTTCTGCTTGATGTTGAACTGATGCTGAACTGTATGTTGGTGATCAGTAGATACACCAAGCGCCAATCAGAACGAGTTTAAAACAGAGTGAGCGCTTGATCCTGATTGGTGGATTGGTTTAAACAGTTACGTTTTTAATTCATTCTGGATTAAAGCATCTTTTAAATGTAAGCACAATTTGATAATTTCTCTGCTTCACATGTGTATTAATTCTGAGAAATTACATCCTGTTGAATTTGATCAGTTATAGATCAATTATAAAACAGCCTTCAAATTATTGTCTGGGACTGTTCAAGTCTTCTTCTTCTTCTTTCGGCTGCTCCCATTAGGGGGCGCCACAGCGGATCATCTGTCTCCATACCCCCCTGTCCTCTACATCTGCCTCTTTCAACCCAACTACCTGCATGTCTTCCTTCACCACATCCATAAACCTCATCCTTGGCCTTCCTCTTTTCCTCCTTCCTGGTGGCTCCATCCTCAGCATTTCCTACTGATATACCCCATGTCCCTCCGCTGCACATGTCCAAACCATCTCAATCTCACCTCCCTCACCTTGTCTCCAAAACTTTAATAAATTTATTTCTAATCTGTCCATCGTCATCACTCCCAACAAAAACCTCAACATCTTCAGTTTTGCTACCTCCAGCTACACCTCCTGTCCTGTCTCTAAACCATACAACATCTCAGGTCTCACCACAGTCCTTTAAACTTTTCCTTTCACTCTCACAGATACTCTTCTATCACATATCACTCCTGCTATCAGTCTTCTCCACCCACTCCACCCTGCCTGCACTCTTTTCTTCACTTCTCAAACGTGTCTGGGACTGTTCAAGTCTGAACTAAAGTCTAAACAGTAGGTTTTTGTCAGTAGGTTTTTCTTAGGTAAAGGAGCAGATTTGGAGTAACCAACCATACAACGTGTTTTGGTGAACTGGGATGTTTGTGTACTGTAATGATCATGATCATGAATAATCATGAATTAACTCAGGATTGTTAACAGTCGTCGTCTTTTATCCCAGAGGTCCTTCATGTCTGTTTTACCTTCTGGCTCTTTCTTTTAGTTATGTTGCCATAGCAAATCTCGTCCGTACTTACACGCTGTTCACAATGTACAGTGTCTTTAAGTTTTATGTACAAATAAAAATACTCTATCAATTGGATGGTGCCACATTTACAGCCTTAAGATCTATGAAGTTCCTGAGCAACTCAGGAACTATGAGACTGGATTTGGACTGTAATAAATATCAGTCTACTACAGCGGCCCAGGACCACATAAACAGGTCAAGGCATTTAAGCACCAATCACTGAACAGTACACTTCAACAATGATAGAACTGTAATGAATGGACATTTGGTGGCAACCAGATGAATCTGGTTCCTCTCAAGGTTTCTTCCTCGTACCATTTCAGGGAGTTTTTCCTTACCACAGTCGCACTGGCTCGCTCATTCAGGATAAACCTGAAGGCACAGACATATAAAGTCCAACTTTATAACCTATTATATCTGTAAAGCTGGTTTGGTGCAATGTCCATTATTAAAAGTTCAACACAAATAAAACTGAATGAACCGAATTGAATAGATCAAGATCCCTACCCTGAAGAAACGATGTCTCCTGCTTGAAAAACAAAACTTATTTTCTCAAAACTACATTTCAATAAACTTCTCAAAACATTAAAACATTATCATCTCACATCCATTATAGTTCATTTGCATGACTGATTTTCTGTTTATCATAATGGCATGTCTCTTGCCCTTTTGCAGCACGTTAGTCCACTCTAATGTTCAGAACATCATAAAACGAGAGGCGTGGATCTTCCATTTAGCATAAATAACTAAATGTGTATAGTACATCGATAAATAATAGATGAAGGGACCTTTTCTGCTTCTTGTTTGTGAAACCCCAAGACTGAAGCATGTAATGGATTTCAGCTGCAGATGTTTGACACACTGACACCTGCCTTTTAATAAGTCTGCCGGGTTTGATTCTTTATTTCGTTTATTGTGTGTGAAGCAGAGGACTATGAGGCTCGTCATTTGTCAGAGATTTTGAAGTGTGTGTGTGAGATGAATCACTTCTGTCTGTCAGGATAATAATACAGAAATCTGTCAAGTCAGCAAATGCAGAAGGATCGATATTTTTCCTGCATTTATCTTTATCCATATAAGCTTTCTATCTATCTATCTATCTATCTATCTATCTATCTATCTATCTATCTATCTATCTATCTATCTATCTATCTATCTATCTATCTATCTATCTATCTATCTATCTATCTATCTATCTATCTATCTATCTATCGCTCAGATGGAGAGTTGGATGAGGTTGTGATGCCAATCAGCACGGCTCCATTTCCAGATGCCTTTAATGAGAGTGATAAATTATCCAAGAGGACAGATTGCTGAAGGGGGCAGAAGACAGACAACAGGGAGAGAGAGAGAGAGAGAGAGAGAGAGAGAGAGAGAGAGATGAAGGAACACGGAAGGAAAGAGATAGTTTGGGAGTGATGGAGAAACAAAGAGGGGAGAGAAGGAAGGACAGAGAGTGATGAAGTGAAAGCGAGGGTGAGAAGAAGGGACAGAAAGTGGTGAAGAGACAGTAAGATAGAGATGGAGAGACAGAGAGGAAGAAACAGAGGGACAGAGGGGGAGATATAGAGATGCTTCTCATCTCTGTATGATTAATGAGCTGTATTAGCTGGTGGCAATGGGTGTTTCTTTATCCCCCCTCTCTCTCTCTCTCTCTCTCTCTCTATCTCTCTCTCTCTCTCTCTCACTCTCTCTCACTCTCTCTTTCTCTTTCTCTCAGACCGCAGATGTTCTTTAAGGAGGTCAGCTAAAAGAGCAGGAAGTTTTAAATGAAACTAAATGCGATGTGAAGGAGGGAAAAAGAGAAAAAGGGCCTTGAGACTTCCAAATAGAGGGTGTGTACAACCACACACACACACACACACACACACACACACACACACACACACACACACACACACACACTATGTACGAGTTAAAAGCATAAATTTAAGCACTAAGTTTGTTATTTCACATTTACAGTCACAAGCAACAAATCACAGGCCATCTGTCTGTCTGTCTGTCTGTCTGTCTGTCTGTCTGTCTGTCTGTCTATCTATCTATCTATCCATCTATCTATCTATCTATCTATCTATCTATCTATCTATCTATCTATCTATCTATCTATTCTCTGTCTGTCTGTCCTCATTCTGTTAGAGAAAGTATAAATGATTTGTATACCTTTTGCTAAACTCTGTGTGTGTGTGTGTGTGTGTGTGTGTGTGTGTGTGTGTATATGTCTTCATTTATTACTGCCGCAGGGTGTGTTCATTTATTAGACATTTTGGTGAACAGCAGCGCCCCCTACTGATAAAGCCTGGCTAATGCATTGGCTAAAGATGAAATCGACAAGTTGCTATCTATCTATCTATCTATCTATCTATCTATCTATCTATCTATCTATCTATCTATCTATCTATCTATCTATCTATCTATCCATCCACCCTGCATGTGTTAAATTTAATTAGTAAAAAAAAGTTGCACTTCTCTGAGATTCTATCGGTCACCAGTAGGGGGAGCAACAGTAATACCAGAAGCACATGTATCCATTAATCTGGGCATTTTCACACGAACTATTGAAAAGCCAGAACCCAGTTTTAACACAGAGTTAAAGTGCAGTTTAGGGGTTACAGGTTTGGCTTAAAAAGTTCAGAAAGACAGTACTGGGCCTGGAGCTAATCCTCCTCGTCATTATCACAGAGTACAGCCTGCCCTTGGCATTCACACACACACACACACACACACACACACACACACACACACACACACACCATGTTTACACCAAGTACCTGGTCTAATGTTTCCACCTTCCTATCATCTCTCTCTCTCTCTCTCTCTCTCTCTCTCTCTCTCTCTCTCTCACACACACACACACACACACACACACACACACACACACACAGTCCCTCCATCACACATGTAGGATTAGTTTATGACATAACCATTTGAAATAGTATTTGTTTGTAGGACTGTTGCAAGTCCAAGTTATTTTTATTACACTGCTTCACTTTATCTTCCTGATCTCAAGAACAGGTTTAAGAGCAGTTTTGTTCCCAGTAATTGATTCCACATTAAAGACCTGGTAAATAATTAAATCATTTCCCTTTTTCTTAAAGGACACTCGAGGCTTCTGGCCATCCTGTCAGGGCTGCGATCTGAGAGTGTAATTAACTATCATGCAGGAAATCTGCAAAGCTTCACAGTGAGCCGCTAATTAATCAGGCAAAGGCAACAGTTTGTTTTTTAGAAATATATGGGAGTGTGTGTGTGTGTGTGTGTGTGTGTGTGTGAGTGAATGAGTGAGTGAGGTCATTAGGATTTAACCCTATCAGAGACGGATCACGACTATTAACACCTTTTATACACATCAAAGCCGGGACGTGGAGGAGACACCAACGAGATTGCCATTGATTTCTGACAGTCAGTTACTTTACTGCAGCCTTACAGGCTCACACTTACATACAGTGCATGTACACACACACACACACACACACACACCATGCCAAGTCAAGGACTGATTTCATTCCATTATAAAGCATTTCTTCAACATATTTAGTTACAGTGAGTGTTTATAACATACGGTATCTGACTTCTCCAGCCATATGTGGTTAAATCCCAAACTTTTACCACAACACTTAGAGGGACACGGTTGTACAGGACGTCTTTAGTAGCAATAAATTTACATTTGTAGCATTTGGCAGATGCTCTTATCGAGAGCGACTCAAAACTGAGCAGCTGGGGGTTAAGAGGATTCTCAATGGTCCAGCAGTGGCAGTTGTTAATGCTGGGATTTTAACTTCTGATGTTCTGGTCCAATGGTCCAATGTTCACCCCAGGCCTCCTTCTTACCTCACCACACCTTACGTACATCAGTACCTGACTTTACTAACAACCTTGTGGATGAATGAATCCCACACAAATCTCCACAAACACACTCCAAAATCTAACATCTTCCCAGAAGACTGGAGATCAGCAAATATCATACTATATCAGCAAATGAGGAATAAATATAGAATGAAAAAACAAACCAAATGAGTCTTATGACCAGGCGTTAACTTTTAAATATAATATTTAAAAACTTTATAAATATAATTTACATATCCCAGAAGCACAGAGTGTTAAGGGGCCTCCCCCAAGGGCCCTAAGAGTGCCAGCTTGCCAATGCTGGGTCTTGAACCCCTGACGTTCTGCTCAGAAACCCAAAGCCTTTACCCACTGAGCCACCACTTCCCAAGGGAGCCATGGTTTTGTCTGTATAGTGTATGTTGTGCAGCACCGTAGTTTAACTGCAGTTTCATGTTTTAGGGTTTAATAATCGTTTATTAATGTGATAGTGGATGTTTTGAAAGTGAATCTTCATCGGGATTTTACCGCTAATCTGATTAGCCAAACAGCACTTCACTGCGATTTGAATAACACTGAAATGTTGTGTATTGGACGTGCCAGTGTGGACTAGCTACATTTACACAAAACAATGACTACATTAAGAGTAACATGAAGATAAAATGGTGTGAAAGCCATTGAGGATGGGACTGTAAGAGCTCGATCCACACGTGTCTGAAGACGCAGGACACATCTCGCTTGTTTGGAGCGAATGATAATGGGGTGTTCGAGAGGACGGTGTCAGCTGACTGGATCTCCAGAGCATCTTGTTGTCAGGGGAAAAGGAAGAGTGAAAGATCCGAACCAGAATCAAGGTTTAAAAGAGTGCTGTTATTGGAAATGAATGAACAACACAATGATGTGATATGATGATATGATATTACTTAAAGATTATTTCCCTTTAAAACAGGATTTTACATGTCACAGTCTTCCAGGTCAATGCTGTGGAATATCTGTGAAGCAAGTTCCTGTTCTTAGGTTTACATTTATGGCATTTGGCAGATGATCTTATCCAGAGTGACTTAAAACTGAGCAGTTGAGGGTTAAGAACCTTGCTCAAGGGCCCAGCAATGGCAGCATGGAGATGAGCTCTGACCTCAACCCCATTATAATTTATATGAATGCTGACTGCACTCCAGGCCTCCACACCTCACCTACATCAGTACCTGACTTTACTAATGACCTTGTGGGTAAATGAGCACAAATCTCCACAGAATCTAGTGGAACATCTTCCCAGAAGAGTGGAGGTCATTCTAACAGCAAAATAGCACTAAATGTGGAATGGGATGCGCAAAACAATCACAAATCTTATGGTCAGGCCTTATATATATATATTATATATAGGTACTGTAAAACCCTCAAATCTCTAAGAATAATAAATAATTAAAAAGTCTGTATTCGGCTGTGTCTCCTTTGGTGTAACTAGTGAAGAATTCTGGAGAAAATAAATCACTCGAGGCATGTGAGATCTCAACCCTCGAGCTGGGTGTGTCCGCTCGGTTATGGCGAAATTCTGGAAATCATGCTGTGCGTATTTGTGCTGATCAGCCGACAGACACACTTTCCACTCTCAGATTCCTGCTCTTGTACGATAAATCCAGTACCAAGAAGTCCAAAGGGGAAGCGAAGTCAGGTCTAAAGACGCGTTAGTCATGACGGTTTATTTACATAAAAAGAGGCGGGGCTTGGAAATAAACCGTAATCTCTGATCTGTGTGTGCCGTGAGTGCATGATGTTCAGGAAGTAGAAGTGACTCAGCTCTGAGCCACAAGTTGGAGGCTATTTATAGCTTGTTTGCCTTTAGCACACCTGAGGTGGCCTGTTCTTGAGGTGATTAATATAGAGATACTGAGGGGGAAATCCTTGGTGTAAAAACACTAGATCATTTATTACCTACGGTGACGCACGCTGCTCGGCAGAAGAATGTGCGACAGTAATCAACAATTACGGATTACAATTCTATTATTGTGTACAGGATATACAGTAGTTCAGTTGGATGGATTTTATTAGATTAGAGATCATCTGTAGGCTACAGTTGACCCTAGAATACATTTACATTCGGCAGATGCCCTTATCCAGAGTGACTTACATTTCTCTCATTTATACAGCACAGTAAGGGCCTTGATCAAATCCCCAGCAGGGGCAGCTTAGTGGTGGGATTCAAACTTACAACCTTCTGATCAAAAGGTTCAATGTCTTACCCACGATGCTACTACAGCAGAAAATAGAGACTAAGAGTGATGATAGATAGATAGATAGATAGATAGATAGATAGATAGATAGACAGACAGACAGACAGACAGACAGACTGACTGACAGACAGACAGACAGACAGACAGACAGACAGACTGACTGACTGATTGACTGACTGACAGACAGACAGACAGACAGACAGACAGACAGACAGACAGACAGACAGACAGATAGATAGATAGATAGACACAGATAGACGGATAGATAGATCGATAGATAGATAGACAGACAGACAGACAGACAGACTGACTGATTGACAGACAGACAGACAGACAGACAGACAGATAGATAGATAGATAGATAGATAGATAGATAGATAGATAGATAGATAGATAGATAGATAAATGTGCAAATTGAGAAGTGCAGATATATATGAAAGTGTATGTACAGCAAATAATTGTATTATCTAAATCAAATAATCAACAAAACATTAAAATAATAAATTTTAATAACAAACCCAAAAGTAGAAACTTTGATTTGTACAATCAGATTTATTTTTAAAATTTTATTTTGGTGATGAAATAAAATTCCTTGAAAATGTAAATTATTACACAAACATATATACATATATACATATAATATATAATATACATACACACATATACAGAGGGAAACCTCGCTACTCGTGACCTCAATAATTTGTGACTTTTTATTTGGAACTCGAAGGTTTGGAGTAACGTTTGTATTAATAAATTACACAGAAATGTTTGAAGATCTATTTTATTATTGTATTATTCATTTAAAGTAGTAAATAAAACATTTATGACAAGTTTTTCACAATTTTTGTTGAGTTTACACTACATGTGCAATTCCCCTTAAAAAAGGAACCATCAAATGAAGAGTCAAAACCTGGTGATTTTTTGTTACTCCTGAGGGGTGGTAGAACGTAACCCCCACGAATATCGATGGGGTTAATAATTAATTAATAATAAATAAAATCAAAACAAATA
>NC_060896.1:4051388-4063888 GCF_014805685.1 Silurus meridionalis | reverse complement strand
TCCTGCGTCGAGTGCCTTCCATATTTTTTTGTTGTTGTTTGTTTTAGTGCCAACCTGAGAAAGAGGACGGGGGTCTGAGGCAAAACGTTCTTTAACTGTTACACTTTCTGGGGTTATAAAGTGTTCATAACTACTGTCTCACAATATGGCCTCTGGTTATGTCTCAATGCCTGTCGATGATGTCTTTTCTTTTTTTTTTCTTTTTTAAGTTCATTTGTTTTTCCTGAAATCTGGTCTTGTGTTTCGGCCAAAAAATGACAGGTACTGGAGCTTCTCGGAGCTCCGTGACTTTTTTTCCGTAATCCACTTCCTCTAGACCAGTGTTTTATTTCCTTTCGGTTGAATCTATTCTTTTCTGTTTTTATTTTTAACACACACACACACACACACACACACACACACACACACACAAAAGTGAAATGTGATGTATCATTTTGAAATTCTGATCCGATTGTACTCTCAAAGACGCAGACCGGCTTTTTCACGGCTGTTCTGAATGTTTAAAGACTTTTAATACAAATTGCATTTTGTACAAAAAAACAAAAAAAACGGTGTTCTTTATCTTTTCTTTATCGCTTTGCGTTCATGAAGATTTCGAGGTTCAAGGTTTCGAAACGCAACCTGCCTGAGAAATGTTGTTCATCTCGGTCAATTAGCTCCTTTAAAGAGGTGATGTCACTAAGTAGTGTGCTGTGATTGACAGCTCTGCTCTGGGGGGTGTGGTGGGGGGTGGTGGGGCTTGTCTAATGCACTTCGGCGCAATCGTGAACACGGTTGAAGCGTAGCTCGGTGCTTCTGGATGGAAGGAGGACACTGTAGGAACGGGCGTGTCATGTGACCTTCGCATGCTCTCGGGAGAAGCTCTGATAACCGTCTCGCTTGCAGGGTTTGTGACCATGCGTTTAGTTCCCATTAGCACGTTTTGTCTTCTATCCCTCTTCTGTTACTGTACAATGTATAATCACACTGGTCTGGTGTCACCTGGATGAGTTTCGGTTCCTCACCAGGTTTCGTCTCACCGCTCAGGCTCGCTCATTTGAGATACTTTAATACATACCGTAAAGCTGCTTTGTGAACATCATAAGATTGCTTCTTATTGAACGTCTCGTTTTACATTTAGTCCCCGTCTGCTCTTACATAACCTATGGGAAGATGTTCCACTAGATAGTTCTCAGTGTGCTTGTGGAGATCTGTGTGAGATTCATTCATCCACCAGGGTGTTGTAAAGTCAGGCACTGATGCGGGTGAGAAGGCGCAGTCAGCGTTCACGTTCATCTCCAAGGTGTTCAGTAGGGTTGAGGTCAGAGCTCTATAGCAGGAGATCTTCCACTAAAACTCATCTCATGCATATCTTCATATCACTGTGGCGTCGTCGTGCTGGAACAGGATTTGGTCTGCTAGTGGAAGTGAACGGAAAGTTACATTTCGTTCGATCCTGAATCACTTCCTGTGGAAGCTGCTGCCATGCTGCCACTCAAGATCTTCCACTCCAAGCCACGTAAAGCAGTTGTGTGCTTTATACATTGTGGTTACATTTTGTGGAAGAACCACATATGTTTAGAAAAGTCATGTATGCCCATCGTTAAAAGTATTTTCAAAAATCCCGGACACTGGTAGAACTTCATCATACGCGTTCTCTGACCTGCGAGCAAAGAATTCCACAGCATCCCGACTTCCTTCTGGGAAAGCCATGCCGTGTATTTTTTGTCACGTTTTAAACGTAATACGTGCGAGCGACTCGCATTCCTCGTTCTCAGGAAGCTCTGTAGGACGCTTTTCTTTCTCAGAGCTGATGGAGTGTGATAGTGGTTGTTGGTATTAAGTAGAGATGAAGCGCATTCAGCTTGCACATGAAGCGCCGCGAGGCTCACGTGCGCTAACGTGTCGGCGTGACGGTGAATCACCCGTGTGCGTGTTGCGTTTGCCTCCTGAGGGTAAAAGGCAGTTTTAAGAGGAAGTTGCATGGTGGGTTTTTATATTATTATTATTATTATTATTATTATTATCGTGAATATTCTTGGTTGTTGAACAAAAGGTTATGGTGTGTGTGTGTGTGTGTGTGTGTGTGTGTGTGTGTGTGTGTGTGTGATTCTGAGATGAAGAGGTTTCACTTCTCCTAACCTTGTGTCATTTCTTATAATGCTTACACACCTAGTGCATGTCATGAACTAGTATTTTTGACTTCCTGTCGAAACATTTAAAGTTCCATTTCACCAGGAAGGGTTTCCTGTCGTGTTCCCTTTTTTTCTTTCTTTCTTTCTTTCAGTGCACCTTCGCGCGAGGGTTGCACTTCCTCGGTTGTATTTTCTTCTTCTTTCGAAACGCTCGTTCATAAACAGGAAGTGGGAGTGAGCCGAGCTGTGGATGACTGCGATGTCACAGGTCGGTTGGTGCCTGTGTCATGTGTCTCTCATGGTGGAGAGGTGACGGCCCCGGGGCTCCATCTGGTTTGTGTTCTTTGTGTATATAATACACACACACACACACACACACACACACACACAGGTAGTGTTCTCGAGTTACAACTCAAGTGTTCAACTTGTGATTTATTGGCCTTACGATGGCATTAGCGAAAATATTGTTTAAAAAAACACGTTAGTGAGACGCCTTTAACCTCGGCAGAGTTTAATAGTCAGCGTTAGAGCGTATACTTATTTTGTGTTTTTGGTGTTTCAAAGCCCAATTTTAGCTATTGTGCCTTTTTCTTTTTTTTTTTTATTCGCATCGCCAGATACTGAAACAGAGCACGTTGCCACAAACATATATCCTGTATTACGGTATTTCTAAATTGTTCTGTTTTGCTCAATTATATACTGTGATGTGTTAAATCAGTAACAAATTACAGTTTCCTTCCCCATATTGATCACCATATTCAAAGACTCGTGGGTAGGCCATGTCAAGACAATATTTTCAAGTGACGATGGCGTCATTGTAACGCATCACCATCGTAATTTGAGGACTAATATATATACATTAGGGCTGTCAATCAATTCAAATATTTAATCGCATGTTTGTCAACATGTTTGACGTGGACAAATATTGACGCTTTCTGCAAATGTACATTGATTATTAGTGAAACCAAACTCAACATAGAGCATTTAGAAAATATTCTTGCAAATGTTTTCAAGTAAAGACGGTGTTTTTAAATGACATAAATCATCAGGACACCAAACGGAAACTTTGCTATGTTTCCACACGGACGGTTTTAATTGCCGGATCGTGGCGGATTTTGGTGCTCGAATGGTAAAACAAAGTATGTTACTTTGTTTTTATTTCTGAGTAAAGAAAAGGACGTCGTGAATAAACGTGTGTTGCGTTGAAGGTTTTAGTTTCATCTTTTATATTTATTGTTGTTTTTAATAAAAATGGTCAAACAGAAATGCACGCTGAATTAATAATAATACTAATAATAAAATCGCCGTTAGAATTAATATAACTCGTTATTAACTTGACAGCCTTTTATATATATATATATATATATATATATGAAAGAGTCAAAGATTCTGATCTAATCAGCATCCTATAACCCATAACCATCTCTCGTTTCTCATTTTGATGTCACAAAGTCCTCACTAGTTCCTGTTAGCAGGCGTTAGCATGTCTCCAAGCTGTGTCTACCTGAATCATGTGTCCTGCTGGTTCATATCGATTCGTGTAGCTTTGTGTTCTGAACTCTCCTCTTAAACCTTAATATCACTCTATCCTGAGCGCTTTGACTTTTAGTCCTGGATCTGCGCTCGGTCTGTTTTCTACGCGATGCTAGCTGTGTCCGAGGAAGTGTTCTAGCACATCCTGTGAGCGTGTGGGTGGTGACTGTGGGGGGTGTCTGTGTTTGTTTGTCTCTGGGTTATTTTATTTATTTATTTTCCCAGAGTTTTTGGGTTCAGTGTATATTTTGAAGCGCTCTTACTCCCTAAGGTCAAACCACATGGTTTCGAGATGACGCACGTCTCCTCAGATCTGGTTCAGCGCCGCTGTTTCTAAGGGTTTTACTTTTGCTTTTAAATTGCGTTAAACATTTGGATTTTAATTAGTATTCGAATGCCTTCTTATATTTATTAATGATCCCATCATCTGCAGCTTTGCTGTACAGGAGCAAAAAAAAAACCTTAAAGGAAAAAATGTACATATACATAAATATACGCATATATTTTTTTATACATTTATTATAGTTTTATATCATAAAAGTGATTTAGATAAAAAAAAAAAATTCTGCTGTAAGGAAAAAAAAAGCCGCATGAGAGAAACCACACGTATAAAGAATCGATTTATTGATTTGAAATGAAAATCAATAAAATCAATTAAAGATTTTAATGATGTATTTATAATAACGTACAATGTCTGTCCGACTTCTACGCAATAAACACGATAATGTAACGGTATGATGATTAACGTTGACCAAACAAATACGGTAATCCCCCGTTTATCGCTTTGGTTAAGTTTTAAAACCGAGATAAACGGACTTCGCCCGGAAAATGCTATTTTATGTATACGGTACTGTACTGTATTAACATTTAACTTCATTTTATAATGAATAATTATATTTTTATTAATACATTTCATTATTTCAACATAAAACTCCATAAAAACAATTCCCTATAAGTGTTTTGGTCTGTTGTGCTCTCCGTGAGAGACCGGGAAAATCAGCCATACTAATTAATTACGCAAACGCAATTCCTGTATACTGTATACACATTTACTTAATATTTATTGAAAAATCCTTCCCCTACACAATCTCGGCATCCAGACAGTTCGTTTCTTCAACGTTCAATACTTTGAAAAAAAGAGTTCTTCACTACTTATAGATTTCTTTCTGAGCTTGTGATCCAGTTTATCCCAGAGCAGTTCAATAGGATTTAGGTGTGGTGACTGGGCAGGCCGTTCCATGATAGATATCACTCCATCTGACTCTTCGTTTTCTTGGACATGCGCTTCGGCTCATTGCCTTCTTTTATGGTGAAGTGGCTTCCAATGATCCGCAGTCCAGACGGAATTGCATGATGTGAGTTGAATGGAATGGTTGCCATGTTGGTTCAATTTTCTAATTTATATGGAAAACGTCTCCAACCTTCCCTGCTCCAAAACAACCCCAAACCGTTAAGCTTCCACCAACATGTATGACTGTAGGGGTGAGGCAGTCTGCTAACATCTTCTCTCCTGTTCTCTGTCTTACACAAGTTCTTCTGTTAGAGACCAAAATGTCACATTTGGACTCATCTGTCCACAGTCATTCACTGTTTGGTTCTTGTGGGTCTTTGTCTTTTACCTGATTTGTTGCATATAAACAAAAGGAACATGTCTCAAAAACCATAACAGACCAGGTGTTTCGAAACTTTGGACAGCCCGTGTTCAATCCAGGGCTTCATCATTCCTGTGCGGATTTTTCTTGGTCTTGTTGCTTACAAATCCAGTGTGACTCAATTTGACATTTTGAGATATTTTTCCTGGCTGTTTAGCATTTCTGGCCTCTCTACCATTCAGATTTTACCAGGTACCGGGTTGTTTTAAGTAGATCTACAACTAAACCTAACAAACCAGGAGAATTATGAAGAAATTATGGAATTACACCAGAGGCTATAAATCAATTGGACTTCTGTTTGTAGAAGTAATTTCTTCTCTTGTTTTACATCCCTCTCATTTTATTGTACAATCCAGGCTGAATTTCATCGATCAGTGGACACGCCTAGCATACGCACACGCGATCGAGAATGTGTTCGAGACTGCAGCAGAAGCAGCTCAGGCCTCGGGCTACGGCATCGGCCTGCGCTGGGAATAACCCTTGAAAGATTCCTGTCATTTTTCTCATTGCTGCCGCTCTGCTGTCTGGGCATGTTTCCGAACCGCACTCCACATGCTGTGAGCTTTCCATCCTGGGCACTGGGGCCTGTCTAAACACAGCTGAGACAGACACCACCCTGATACAAAAAAAACATGGCTGACTCCCACAGTGGGAATCATGGGAAGTCTGGGTGTAAAACTTAGCGATTCGAAATATAGATGCAGATCCCAAAATCAGGAGACATCGTACTTCAGTGTAGTGTTTCTCCATCTCTAAAATGCTTGTATTGCTAAATCCATAACTTTTTTTTTTTTCAAAGGGTTTTGAAATCACAACCTTCTATTTATCAGTGTGTGTTATATTTATAGGAAATCTGGGAAATATCTGGGAAATAGTTCATGGACACCAGGTTATATGAATAGTATGTGCTTTTTAAACTTTCCATTTCACATTTAGTCCCCATTTGCTGTTATAATAACCTCCGCTCTTCTGTGAAGATGTTCCATTAGATTTTAAAGTGTGTTTGTGGAGATTTGTGCTCCTTTGCTTAGTTAAGTCAGGTAATGATGTAGGTGATGTGAGGAGTCCTGGAGTGCAGTCAGAGTTCATATTCATCTCAAAGGTGTTCAATAAGATTGAGGTCAGTGTTTTATAGTAGATGTTCCCCTCCAACCCATGTAAACCATGTCTTCATATCATGGGGGCATTGTCATGCTGGAAAAAATGTGGGTCTCCTAGTTCAAGTGAAGGTAAAATGTCATGCTGCATCCAAGGTCAATTGCATGCCTCCAGCTTTGTGGAAGAACCACATATGGATGGAAAAAACGTCTCCTAATACATTTAACCATATATGTACAATTAACTTGTTGTCGTTGTAAGTCTAGATCAAATGTTTGAGATTTCGTTCAATCCTGACTCACTTCCTGTGGTTTGCGCCTTCGGAAATTTGCGTCAATTCCAAATAATCCGGATTCCAAATTTTGTGTTCGAACAAATTGAAAGAATATTTCATCCACTTCTAACTTTCAGTTCTGCTTTTAAGCTTTACAAGTCCAAGTGACCGGTGCAGAGGTTATGTGTCATACAGCGTTAGAAATCACGAGTCTCAAATGGGTGTGTGAGGATTTAGACATGCTGAACTGGTAGCTATATCCT
The DNA here is from genome assembly GCF_014805685.1 of Silurus meridionalis. Taxonomy (NCBI): domain Eukaryota; kingdom Metazoa; phylum Chordata; class Actinopteri; order Siluriformes; family Siluridae; genus Silurus; species Silurus meridionalis. Next base: position 4,056,954 of record NC_060896.1, on the reverse strand, counting down.
TTAAAGGCTTGTAGACAGCATTAGATTGATAGCTTTAGTGCAAACTTCAGACAGAAAAAAATATCTTTTGGGCAAAAAAAAAGGAAGGAAAAAAACAATTTCTCTGTAAACATTTGTGACTGACCCTAAATGACATTTAGTACAGGGTTTATTTAATTTTGCAAACCTTTATTACTGTTTGACATGTTTACATTTCCCTTATGCACAAAATGCAAAAAAAACTAACTTTTGCAAATTGATTCTTGGTGATGAAGCTGCTTTGGGTAAAATCACAAGCCCTTTTGTCACATGAACAATAATAATCACCTTTTCCTACACACCGAAACATGGAATTACTTCAGGTATTATTTCAGCTATTACCGCAGGGAACAACAGGACAAAACAAATGAATGAATTTTCTCAGTTTCTAGATTGAACCTAAGAAGCGTAATTGTCTTTTCTTTTCTCGTCAAGCTGCATCATCACACTACTCATTCCTGTAAAGTTTTCTCACAGAAGATATTAGCTTCATTCCGGGTCCTATGTTTGCCTCGTTTTCAAAAAATCTAAAACCTTTTCGAAAGCTCGGAAATCACAGTGTAACAATTTGCCAATTGCTCATTGCTAATTATTGCTACAGTGTCTATTACCAATATGAAGCATTTTCTAAGTAACTTATCAAGATTACTGAGGTAAAAGTTAACATTACCGACGGGTTTATCTTATTTCCACGTTTACGCCGCCTTTACGTTGTTTTTATTATACACATTTCGAAAGCAGAACGCTAGCTAGCAGTCTGGAGCTAGGCTAGTCTTGTTACCTTGTTGCCTAGTGAAACGATTTTCCACTTTTTTATTTGCACGACACACCAAAATGTCCATCTGCTCAAGTGAAACACAAACATCATTAATTTAAAATGATTAAAGATTATTACAAAAAAAAAAAAAAAATGACACATATGGAAACGGCTTGTCTTAAAAAACACACAAAACCTATTAGTCCCAGACTGGACATTTTTTTTTTCTGGCAAATGGTACAGATTAGTTAGCATTAACCTGCACCTGGGAAACCCATGTACGCTAATGAAAGTTCTTGTGTAAGTATTGTTTTTTTTTATTCGTCTGTTCCGAGCATGTCGGTGGATTTTCCGCCCATGGTTTGTACTGCAGGTGTGGCGGTGTTGTGTAATCTTTATAATTGTAACCTTTGTCATTTCTCTCGCTGAGTTTTGTTTGAAATGAGAAAGGCGAGGTTCACACTGCGAGGTGTTCTGTGTGAGAGTTTTATTAGTGTGTTTGGTGAAGCTTGAGCAAATAGAGACATTCAGGTACACTTGCATAATGCAAGACTTATATGTGTTACAGAGAGAGAGAGAGAGACAGACAGAGTAAAACAAAGAGAGACAGATACACAGAAAGAGACACCGTGGCAGAAAGACAAATAGAGAGAGTGAGTGAAACACAGACAGAGAGAGACACCAAGACCTAGAGTGACAGACATGCACAGAGAGAGGGAGAGACAAAGATGAAAAGACAGAGGGAACCAGACACAGAGAAAAAAAAAAACCTGGAACAGAAACATAGAAGCATAGAGGCAAAGAGAGAAAGAAATCAAGAAGACAGACAGAGGTACACAGAGATTGATGGAGAAATAGATGAAGAGAGACACAGAGGCAGAGAAAGACAGGCAGAGGGACACAGAGATTGATGGAGCGAGACAGAGAGACAGACAGGGGACACAGAGAGCTAGATGGAGAGAGACGGACAGTGTGACACAGGGAGAGACAGATGGAGAGAGACACCCAGACAGGGGACACAGAGAGAGATGGATGGAGAGAGACACCAAGATAGAGAGAGACAGTCAGGGGGACACATAGATAGACACCGAGACAGAGAAAGAGAGGGACATAAACACAGAAAAAGTCAGGGAGATAGAGACTGAGAGAGTTTAGAAATCAGATGTATCAGATGTGATTGGACGTGTCTGCAGTGTCTCAGGAGGAGACCAGTTTGAGGTAGCGTCAGTTGGGTAAACAGGAATTAGAGTAAAACGGTGCTCTGATTGCTCGGTGTTCGATGCAGTGGGCGGCGCTGCTGCTGTCACTTGTGTTGCTGGTTTTCCTTTCGCTCTGCCAGGTTCCTCTCTTAAATAACAAATTATGTTTGAGAAATCCACAATTTCCTACCTGCCACTCCTTTCACCTGTCTGTCTGTCTTTCTGTTTGTCTGTGTGAAATTGTTGGGCCTGGCAACAGCCTGCTGTACGTTAAAGACACAGGATTTCTCATTCAGTCAGCTGCAGGGTTGGTGTGAAGATGTGCACTAATGTAGTGATTAAATCAGCTAGATTAAATCTCACACTGTGGTATAAACCCTCAACGTGATCAGTTATTCAATCAGGTCTGAATTACAGAATTGAGTCACAGACAGAGATATAAAGCTCAGTTATTTATTTTCCAAAACAACTAGCGGATTGGTGTGTGACCTATATATGACCTTCCCTTTTATTAATAATACCCAGCATTTATTTACACTACATGGACAAAACTTACGTAGACACCTGATCATACCATTCCACATTCTGGTATGACGTTCCATCAGCTTTTGGCTTGTGGAGAACAAATAGTTCTTTTAAATAATATGCTTCTACATGATCTAGAGTGTATATGTGACCATCTTCTAAGTTTTTCTGAGGCCTGGGGTGCAGTCAGCGTTCAACATTCATCCCATAGGGTTGAAATCAGAGCTCTATAGCAGAAGATCTTCCACTCCAACCCTTTTATAGCATTTTTTAATGCTGAAACATAGTTCAAGTAAAGGGAAAATTTCACGCTACCATATCCGACTTCTGTTGTTGAGATGTTGGACTTTTGATCACAAGATTATGAGTTCACATCTCCACACAATCTCCACCACATCCTAAGACGTCCTACACAATCGATTCATCTGCGACTTTATGGGTTTGGCTAAGAAATACATATTACATTACATTACATTTGCGGCATTTAGCAGACGCCCTTATCCAGAGCGACGTACAAAAGTGCTTTGAGTCTATAGCAATGAATAAATCTACACTGGTACACAAGATTACAAACTTAATATAAATAATACTCTTGAATTCTACAAAACACACTTGGAAAGTGCTAATTTAGGTATTTCAGGAAGAGGTAGGTCTTCAGTCGTCGCTTGAAGATAGTCAGGGACTCCGCTGTACGGACATCTAGGGGAAGTTCATTCCACCACCTCAGTGCCAGAACAGAGAAGAGCCTTGAAGTGTACTTACCTCTCATTCTGAGAGAAGGAGGTACCAGTCAAGCAGTGCTGGAGGATCTCAGACAGTGTGGTGCAGTGCAAGATGTGATGAGGTCACTGAGGTAAGATGGTGCTGGTCCATTTTTGGCCTTGGAGGGAATTATAGAGCAAATTGTGGAATGCGACGCTCAAAAACCACATACCGTACTCATGAGCGGGTGTCCGTAAACTTTTGGCAATATGGCATAGGAACCTTTTCCTGAATAGAGCCGAGTAATGTGTTCCAATTCTTTTGGCCTCTTGACATGAAATGTGTGATGGAGATTTATTTGAATCCTGACTCACTTTCTGTTGAAGCTGCTGCCACGTTCTTAGTCATGTTCCTCGGTAGAGCGAGCGTTCTATCGGGTCGGCGCTTTGGGAAATTTGCATCAATTCCAAATAGCAGTAATTTCAGTAGCAGTAAATTTTTTTCAGAACTGCAGTTCTGATTTTAATATTTTCAAGTCCAAGTGGCCAGTGCATCAGTGAGTCTCAGAGTCTGAGGTGAGTGTGTGTGAGGACTGAGACCGCTAAACTGTTATCAGATTAATTGCTTGTTAACATCGTTAGTTTATCTTGAAACTTCAGACAGTGAAAAAACAAGTGGGAAATGGTGCAAGTAAAATTTATAACTGAAATGATTGCAAGCAAGTCTGCAATGTGTGTGTGTGTGTGTGTGTGTGTGTGTGTGTGTGTGTGTGTGTGTGTGTGTATCTGGGTCGCACTTGTGTCCTTATTCGTCACTCAGATGCGCATCCAACTGGTTGTCCTTCCATAAGTTGTGAGAAACGAGGCTGAGGCTGATGACCTGCTTGGGCGAAAAGTGCGAGTAGCTAAAAAGCTGATGATTCACTGCACTGAACATTTACTGTTTCAGGTGTTTGCACGAGAGCAGAAGTTTAGCAGGAAACAGAAGACGTCGTGCTGAACTTATTAATCATCCTGTATAAACGAACGACTGGAGAACCTGCAGAACCCGAAGTGTGGGTTTAGGAACCGAAGAGAGTCGATAGCAGCAGCGACCAGCAGCATATTCTCCAAAAAGTGTAGCTTTCTTTCTTTCTTTCTTTCTTTCTTTCTTTCTTTCTTTCTTTCTTTCTTTCTTTCTTTCTTTCTTTCTTTCTTTCTTTCCTTTTGTCTTTCTTTTGTTCTTTCATTCTATTTATTCTTTACCTTTTGTCTTTCTTTCTTTCTTTCTTTCTTTCTTTCTTTCTTTCTTTCTTTCTTTCTTTCTTTACCTTTTGTATTTATTCTTTACCTTTTGTATTTCTATCTATCTATCTATCTATCTATCTATCTATCTATCTATCTATCTATCTATCTATCTATCTATCTATTCTTTACCTTTTGTCTTTCTTTTTATTTATTTGTCTGTCTGTTTGTCTGTCTGTCTGTCTGTCTGTCTGTCTGTCTTCCATTCCTTGTCAGTCAGTCAGTCAGTCTGTCTTTCTTTCTTTTCTTTTCTTTTCTTTTCTTTTCTTTTCTTCTCTTCCTAAGCTCCACCTCCCAGCACTTATAGGCTTGTAAAGTTATTGGTCAGTAACAGATTCTCCGAATGACTTGGAGGGATCACGTCTGTTCTCTGGAGGCATGAAGATCATGTGACTTCTTGATAAAGATAGAGATTTTAACTGACATGTTTGAACATGCCTTCTTTCTCAAACACACACACACACACACACACACACACACATCTGTCTTTTTTTCCATCATTAGTTTTTAGTTTACAGCAGATCTTAAATTGCCTATAAACCCCGGTTGGTAACGTAGTCGAGGAGCTCAGGCTGAATCCCTCACAGCTCTCAGAGCTTCATGAACCTGCAGAGTGGAAACAATGATCAGGTTACTGAAACGGCCATCGCGCTTCTCTCAGGATGTCTCGAGATCTTACTGTGGCTTGAAACATTCAACAGGAATGAACGGAGGAAAAAAGACTAAAATCAGCTGATTGGCTTCTGTCCCAGTTTCAAATTCAGGAAATGATTTTTGGGATCTGTATAATAATGCTTTTTTATTATTATATTTATATAACTTCTTTCAGTCCTTCTTTCTTTTTCTTTTTTTAGCTTTTTTATAATTTTTATTATTTACATTTTAATCTGTCTTCGGCTTTTTAACAAGCAGTTCTTTCTTTGTCTTTCTTTTTTACTTTTCTGTCTTTTTTTCACTTTTTCATCTGTCTTTCTTTTTCTTTCAGTGTCTTTAATAAGCAATAAATTATTTTTTTTACTTCTATCTATCTATCTATCTATCTATCTATCTATCTATCTATCTATCTATCTATCTATCTATCT
>NC_060896.1:4041388-4046388 GCF_014805685.1 Silurus meridionalis | reverse complement strand
TTTTCTCTAATATCAGGTGCTGTTTATAATGTTGTTGGATGCGATAGCATGCCTTTGTGCCTTTGTACACAAATCCAGCTCCATGCAGAGATGCTTTACATGGTTTGGAGTAATAGATCTTCTGCTATAGCGCTCCGACCTCAACCCTATTAGGATTAATGTGAACACTGACTGCACCCCAGGCCTCCACACCTCACCTACATCAGTACCTGAATTTACTTACACCCATGTGGCTGAATGAATCTCACACAAATCTCCACAAACACACTCCAAAATCAAGTGAAGCATCTTGCTGGAAGAGTGGAGGTTATTATAATGAAAAAAGCGACTAAATGTACAAGAAGATATTCCAAAAGCACAAATCTTGATCTACAAACATTTGTCCAGACTTGCTGGTTAGACATGCCAGACAGCTTGCTGTTGCTCGCTTGTTGGTGTCCATGTTGTTGTTTTTTTTCAGTATACAGTAGCAGTACAGCCTGAATCATTCTCTTACAATGCAGCCGATAAGAAATACAAAGTTCCAACAAAGTACCTGGTGTTAGGAAGTAGAACAGAAAGAGACGTGTGAGGCACAAACTTACAAACAGCCCCTTTAATCAGTAAAAAGTTTCCCACAAACATTCTGAGCATGTCATGATATCTGGGGTTACACTGAAATGTTTAATATCAGATTTTCATATCAAATTTAACAAACAGACAAATTATTTAGTTCACAGGATTTTCTTTCGACCCTTCGAACTTCCTAAGTAAAAAAGAGAAATGCAGCTTGAGATAATCTGTGTAGAATGGAATTGTTTCCCATGAGTGAGTAAGTGTGTGTGTGTGTGTGTGTGTGTGTGTGTGTGTGTGTGTGTGCGAATGATAAGGATATGAGAAATTCAGAGGAGGGGGTATCCTGAGCTGATATCCTGTAGTGCATGCTGGGGAATTTCATTAGCGAGACACCAGATCATATGACAGAAAAGTCGAAGCTTCTCTTTCTGTATTTACTCCTGAACTGAACATTTCCTGACCAGGATGACTTTTTCATAAACTAATGAATATCGCTGTTCCCACGCCAGCCTTACTCTTCTCCCCACTTCCTGTATTACTGTCTCCCAGGATTACTCCCCCATACACACACTTACAATGAAACACTACTGAGAATGTCTAGTGATAACAGAAACTTGCCTCATGGATGCTCACTATCTTAAATTGTAGCTATAAATGGCTAAAAATATAATGTTTTTTTTTAATTTAGGATGTTAGGACTGGAGAGTTGCTCAGGTGTATAAGAATTCTAATAAAAATGATGTGATTTTTTATATTTGTTTTATTATTTTTAATCAATTAAGTTGTGTTAGTAAGTGTCTGACTTGTCACTAATGAATAACCGAATGCATATACAAATTCGGGCTGTTAAAATTTAACGCGTTAATATCGCTTTAACGCAAATTCATTTTAATGGCACTCATTTTATTAAAGCACCATTTATGCAGCATGCATTTCTGTTTTATCATTTTCATAAAAAATCTAAATATATCAATATAAAATTATAACCTTCGACTCGACACACGTTTATTCACGACGCCCTTTCTTTACTCAGCTATGAAAAAATAATAAACTCCACTGAAAAACTATTTTTAATCGCTAATCATTAGTTTTACTGATGGGTGAAGTCTCAATTCAGCACCAAAATACGCCACGATGCGCACAATTAACCCTCTGGGGTCGACAAACGCGCCGAAGCGTTTTGTGGCTTTTTTTTTTCTCATAACGCAGAAACAAATATAATTATTCTGTCTTTTTTTGATCTGCCTATTGAGAAAAGTGCATTTGAATCTGTAATAGGTTCACTTTTATTTGTATACACTCATAATAACAACAACATGCTGTGCTTTTGTAAAATAAAGATAAAATACAGAGTGTATATAATATATATAGTATTCTATATGTTATTCTCCCTTGAGTATAATCTCCTCAAGGGACAGTATTATAGAAATGTAACCTAGTTATATTTTGGAGTAGTCCATTTGCAGCTTGAATATCAGTACAGATTTACTGTCCTCTGAAAAAAACTCAACATACAGCCATTATTGTCTTAATAACTGGCAAATAGTGAGTACACCCTCCATCACCATCGTTATGTAGCACTGCCTTAATCTTCCTGGGTGTGAAATTCACCAGAGCTGCACAGGTTGTTGCTGGCATCCTCTTCCATAATGACATCACAGAGATGCTGGAGGTTAGACACATAGAACTTCTCCACCTTCCGTTTGAGGATCCCCACAGGTGCTCAATAGGGTTCAGGTCTGGAGACTACTTGGCCACTTGGTAGTTGTCATCTTGGTGGTGTATTTGGGGTCGTTATTATGTTGGAAATTTGCCATACGGCACAGTTTTTGAAAGGAGGGCCTCAGAATGTCACAGTACATGTGGGAATCCATGTTTCCCTTAATGAACCACAGCTCCCCAGTACCAGCAGCACTCATGCAGCCCCAGACCATGATGCTACCACCACCATGCTTGACTGTAGGCAAGACACAATTTTCTTGGTGCTCCCCACCAGGGCGTCGCCACACCATATGAGCCAAAGAAGTTTGTCTTAGTCTTATGAGACCACAGAACATGGTTCCAGTAGTTCATGATCTTAGACAGGTTGTGTTCAGCAAACGGTTTTTGGGCTTTCTTGTAAGCCATCTGCAGGAGAAGCTTCCTTTTGGGATGACGGCCATGCAAATCGACTTGTTGCAGTATGCAGATTTTAGTCTGAGCGCTGACAAGCGGACAAGGTAGACCCTTGCCTGTTTCAGGCCTGTTTTTGGTGGAACCCCTCTTGGAAAACTTCTGTATGACCCTGGCCATTGTACTGTAACTCAGTTTCAGGTTGTTGGAGATCTTCTTATAGCCGAGGCCATCTTTGTAGAGAGCAACAATTCTAATTCTCAAATGCTCAGAGAGCCTTTGCCATGAGGTGCCACGTTGAAGTGAATTGACGTATGAGTGAATTGAACTCAAAGCACCAAATTTTAAAGCATCTAAATTCTTTATTGATTAGATTTATTAACTATAGTATACTATATGTGTTAGAAGTTCCCACTAGGTGTGTTTTAGTCAAAGCTCACTTCTGCTCATTTCACTTCATTCAGCACATACTGAGAAAAAGGAGATGCAGACCAGACAAGGATGTTCGCAGCATCTGATTGGTGTCAGTATTCACTGGTCCAAGGTAATTGGTTAACTATTTGGTTGAATAATCAAGACATGATATAGAAACTATGCGTCATTATAATTTTATGTGCGCAAAGCTGGGTGAGAAAACAGGAACTTATTTTTATCAACAGGTATCCGGTTCGCAAAACAGGGTGCAGAGTTTGGTCATGGTCAAAAGTTTGTGGAAACCTGACCAAAAATATTGTTATGTGCTTTTTGAACATCCCATTCCACATTTAGTCTCCATTTGCTATTATACAGTACAGTGAAAATCAGTTCATGTGTCTTCTCAACTATATTGCCTAGATCTTTTTGATCCTCTCACATTTCTTCAGACAATGTAACATGACGTCTGACTGCTAGTCCTTATGTAGGAGGATGCAAGGATGTAGTCTGATTGTGTCTGTGTGTGTGTTTTTGTGCTGTTGTAGATCACTTAGCTCTTTTGAGTCCTCAGATGTGTGCTATATATATATATATATATATATATATATATATATATATATATATATATATATATATATATATATATATATATATATGTATATATATATATATATATATATATATATATATATATATATATATATATATATATATATATATATATATATATATATATATATATATATATATATATATATATATATAGTGTGTGTGTGTGTGTGTGTGTGTGTGTGTGTGTGTGTGACTGATTATCTTGATGTACAATATATCATGTATGTATAACGCCTGTTTGTGTGTGTGTGTGTTTCTTCCTGTTGATGGAGATCCTGTGAGTCCTCACACATGTGCTGAAATTAGACCCGAGTGTGTGAACGAGGTGTTGTTTTATATCTCAGCATGTGATTTATTCAGTGAGAGGGTGTGTTTATGAGAACTTGTATACACGTTGTACATACGCATACGTATGTGTGTGCTTCTGTGTATGTGTGTGTGGGTGGAAGTGTTTGATGCATATTATACAGATGACAAATTTACATGCAAAATGAACTAAAGAACAAAGAACTGAAATGTAGGTAAATATTGATGAGTCTGTCAAATTACACCGTGAGTATCAATCGTTCAGTGCACCTTATATAAGAGCTCACAACATCATGAAGGACACCTTACATCCCAGTCACAAACTGTTTAACCTCCTTCCAATAAGAAGTATACAGGAATATATACACCAGAACCAGCAGGTTCAGGGGCAGTTTTTTTATCCACCATCATGCTATTGAACTTGTATAACACTGTATAAACACTGTGTATAACTTATGCACAGTTGTATATTCAATCTACATATTGCATATTGTGAATTTATATACCCCTTACTGTCTACACATTTTGTGCCTCACATACATCTGTACTAATATTTCACACACACTCACACACCACACACACACAAGTATATATATATATATATATATATATATATATATATATATATATATATATATATATATATATATAAATAAAAATATTTATAAATATTTTGATAGATAGATAGATAGATAGATAGATAGATAGATAGATAGATAGATAGATAGATAGATAGATAGATAAAAAATAATTGAATAGACGTTATGTAAAGAATGCTGAAGAGATGCAAACACAGGTTCAGAGAGATATTTACACCAAGCCAGACAAAAGCCTGGTCAAAAACAGTCATCACACTAATAGAATATATTCTTGCATACAAAATCAAAACCGGAAATGGAAACAGTTCAGCAACAAAATATCATGACTTGGCGACTGCCAAAGAAAAAGAGTTCCCAAAAAAATCTGTGACAAAAGTCAACATCTGACCCTAGTATTTGTAT